>NW_027331935.1:3903957-4107505 GCF_048418815.1 Hemitrygon akajei
CGCTATAATCATTTATTATCAATACTAGTACAGATGCATGCTTGAAGTTGTGCGGCAAAAAAAATGGTTTGTATTTATCTACAGTTCCGCACCAATTCATCTGTGTCGTTCCGTAAGAAGAAAGGAGAATTGTTTCGGGCAATATTCAATAATCCATCAACGTATCACTATTGAAATAAATCATATTTAATTGACTTGTGTTATTAGAGATAGCCGTTATAGAGCTACAAAATCTACTTTGCATTTTAATGTTTCATCAGTTTTATGTCGGTATTCAGACATGTGACAAAATCCAGTATCATGAAATTTATTCGAATTATTAATTTTTACGTTAAGGTGTACGGTATAATTTGAAAGGTGTGCTGAGTAAATTTGCGACATGTATTTCACACTCAATTTCTAAAAGAATATACCAGTTCGCATTTTTTATATATTTTCCACTGCAATAATGTGTTGCTTAATTTATAATAAACGCTGCGTGACCAACTATTTTACTACAAACATAGAAATGCGTATGTCTCTGCATGTTTTGTGAACTTAACGCAACTTAACATGCACGTTTTTGTGAGCGTGTATCATCGGGCAAACGCCAGCCATTAAGTTCCCCGATGAAACAAATTTCACGTCTTTAAGGACACTCAGTGTCTTGATGCAGTAGTAAATGTGCGAAACTACAAACTTCCAGGCTATGTGATTTTAACAGCGTAATTTTTACGCTTTTGTTGGTTATTTTTGTTTCAACTTATTGAAGTCTTCAAATATCCTAATTTTTTTCGTCGAAACCAAATTGAAGTCAATTTTATTCTTCCGGCACTTTCACCCTCTTAATCTGTCCGTCAATGTCAGATGAAAATCATATCGAACAGTGCTCTGCTGATGCAATTTGCAAATCGCTAATGGGAGAATTGTCGATAATAGACACCTGGATCCCAGGTACTCACCAGAGCAGATCACACCGACATCATTCTCATGGGTGCAGCGATGAGTTCCTGAGGAAAATGGACAGTCCCATAGCCTCGACTCATTACCTGACATTCAAAGACATGAGTCGAAACAAGTCCTGTTCCTTCCCCAAAATAAGCTCCTCCCCGCACAGCAACAACGACTCCGCATTGAAGCTGACTGCACACCACGTTGGCATCATTCATATCCCAGTGCAGATCACACACCGTTTTCCAGGTGTCTCCGAATTGCACTTCCAGTCTTCCCGAGCATTCATCATTTCCGGACACCAATCTTGGAGCTCGGTGGCCTGAGGAAAAAGAACATTTAAACAATATGCAGGGAATTCCTATTGTGTTCATTGCATATAAAGTCCCAATTGGTTCTAAAACAGATGGCATGTTTTTCCCACGTCCAAATTTCATAATGGGATATCGGAACTGAGTATCATAATTACTTTCTCTCTTTGGCGTTAATTAAGGCTAGATAATAGATTCTTAACACGTTTATTTGTTTTTTATATCCTCTTTTACTATAAGAAATTATATTATATTTCTTATGGTATGATACCAAAGGCATGAACATATCATTATAATTAAGGAAAAAAGTAAGAACATTATTATTATTATTATTATTATCATCAACATCATCATCATCATAATTATTATTTCCAGATACGGTGACGTCTGTATCGGAATTCTAAAAGCATCATTCATTTTTCTCAAAGAGAATACGCGGAAATGGAATTGTAAAAAAATATATACTGTAACTTCCCCCATCGTCGCCCTATGGTGGAATTAAGTATTCATTGAAAAACGTGTGTACAAAAAAATGAAGTAAGCGTTATATATAGGAGATAAATACTTCAAACATGAAATAAATTTGATGAAACTAAGTTACTATTTTCGACGAAGAGATCATGGTTAAATAATAAGTCCACATTCATTATTTCTCATTCGGAATTCTATAAAGGCGTGGAATGCAAACACGGTAATTAAGTTCAGTCAAGACCGACTCAATATTGTTCTGGATTTGATGGGAAGAAGAATCGCCTGTTTAACTGACTGCACTGACATTCAAAGAAGTAATGGTTGGCGAATTTTGTCAATATGGTTATATTTAATCCACCTTCATCAACCTTTTGGTTCACAGGTAGATAGGGTAGTTAAGAAAGCTTATGGGGTGTTAGCTCTCATAAGTCGAGGGATAGAGTTTAAGAGACGCGATGTAATGTTGCAGCTCTGTAAAACTCTGGTTAGGCCACGCTTTGAATACTGTGTCCAGTTCTGGTCGCCTCACTATAGGAAGGATGTGGATGCGTTGGAAATGGAACAGAGGAGATTTACCAGGATGCTGTCTGGTTTAGAGAGAGGGTGATCAGAGATTAAGGAAGCTAGGGCTTTAGTCTTTGGAGAGAAGGAGGCTGAAAGGAGACATGATAGAAATGTACAAGGTATTAAGAGGAATAGACAGAGTGGCAATCAGCGTCTCTTCCACAGGGCACCACTGCTCAGTACAAGAGGACATGGCTTTAAGGTAAGGGGAGGGAAGTTCAAGGGGGTTATTAGAGGAAGGTTTTTCACTCAGAGAGTGCAATGCACTGCCTGAGTCAGTGGTGGAGGAAGATATACTAGTGAAATTTAAGAGACTACTGGACAAGTATATGGAGGAATTTAAATTGGGGGGGGGGGGGGGTTATATTGGAGGTAGGGTTTGAGGATCGGAGGGACGAAGGGCCTGTAATGTGTTGTACTAGTCTATGTTTCTATGTTTTCTACAAAAGCACCATTCCAAAAGATTCTCGAACTTCTTCCATCTTTGCATTTTTACTAGTCCCTCTGTCATCTTATATTTTGGTTTCATATCTACGGCGGCCCCTACATTGGAAAACAATGCAGTGACGCTGTTCCCTACCGTTGAAATTAGGTAGCGCTGAGGCTTCACATCCAACATATGACTCTCGTAATTTCTTCCATCTCAAAAGGGACGCTACGCAAAATTAATTTTTATGCCTCCCGTCCTAAGTATGCACACGACGCTTTCTACAGACATCGCTCCCTCCGTAGTTCCTTTCTCCAATTATGCCTCCCCTCTAATCACTCACCGGGCATTTATCCCTGCAAGCAGTCAAAATTCTGCACTTGTTCATTCACCTCCTTCCTCCCCTCCATAACAGGCTGCACCGAGTCCTTCCAGATAAGGTAACATTTCCCGTACGAAATGCTAAGTTCGTCTACTGTAACTATTGTTTCTATGCTGCCCCCACTACATCAGTGAGACCTCGTCAATCTGCAGTTCATTTTCTCTCTCACACGCGGAATTTCCCCATGGGCCAACAATTTAATTTCGACTCCTCTTGCAACATGACGGTCCATAGCTCCACTTGTGCCACGATGAGGACACACTCGGGTTGAAGTAACAAAACCTCATTTACCGTTCTTGTAGATTTTATGCCGATGGCATAAATATGGTTTTATCCTTGGAGTTAAAAAACAGTCACTTCCCCTCCCCTCGTCTTCAATTCCCCACTCTAGCCTCTTATGGCGTCTCACCTACACAGCACATCCCTTGCTATCCCTCCTCTTTCCATTTCTCTGAACTGACACTACCTTCCTGTGGCAGATTCCTTCTACGCGTCTCTATAGTTTTCCCACACACTTGCTTTCACCTATCAACTTCTAGTTATATTTCCTCATCACCCCCCATCTTTTCATTCAGACGATTGCCCATTTCCAAACTGTTCTAAGAAGTGTTCGCCGAACCGTTTACTCATTTGTATGGATGCTGAGACCCTGTGCTGTGTTCCAGCAGCGTTTTTGTTGGCTTCTGTAGATTTCCGGTATCTTAATAGTTACATTTAATGCCACAGAATTGTCGACAATATACATCTTGAAATTATTGTTCTTCGCAAACATCGACGAAAACATGAGTGTCCTAAAGTCTGAATAACAGTTAAAACGTTGGAACACCGAAACACGTCCAGCTCCCCCTCCCCCGCACAAGCAGCTGCAACGCATCGATAACCCCACCCACCAAGAAAAAACATCAGCAACCTCTATCGACCACTCAAGCGTGCAGCAAACTATCAATAAAGACCCAGACATGCAGTTTCCTAAAAACGACGTGCAGCCGATAATGTGACATATCACAGGCTCGCTCTCTCCCTAATTAGGGAACAAGAGGTGCCGGAGTTTCAAGTGAGAGGGGGACATAACAAACAAATCGCTGACTTACGATTTTAGAAGTTTGTTGTGTCGCTTTTCCCGAGCACTCCGGCAAGTGAGTCGGCAGCAGAAAGGCGCTGCTTTCCGGACAGACAATCCACGGCATTAAGCCGCTGCCGAACTTGTTGTCTATGCAACGAGTCATGTTTTAGCTCAGTCTGCTTTAGTAAAAAATAGCTTGATCTATTGTCCAAAGATCTCAAGCTGTCCGTGCAATATCATTCTGATGCTTTTCTACATCCTGTCAAGATTAATAGTAGCATTCACATATCACGTCGATTATAATTGAAATAAAATTTTAAAATTGCATTGGCATGAAGATAGCGTACTCAACAGAATTACGCTCGAATCCTCGGCCAATGATGCAAATATACTATACCAATTTCTAATTGGCATGTCATTGCCGGTAAGCAAAGTACTCACCCCGGGCTCTCTATGTTCAGCAAAAGACCTCAAGACCTTTATAATAATCCGATATGTTCGGATGTCTTCTTATTTCGTAAAATATAACACTATACATCTGAGTTAAATTCTTAAAGGTATTCATTTCCGCACATTACCATTTGATCTAATTCCAGCTGTAACTGCAGGCAATATTCTTAACAAACCAAAGTATCAGTAATTTGATGTCATCGACAGAGCTATTAATTATGTAATTTGGATTGTAAAGCAATTCGTTCAGCGATACGACAGACGCAAGGAAAATGATTTTCCTCGGTCGCAAAACTGAAAGATGAAAACAAAACCTCAGTGTGACTCTCTGTGTCCTATCAACAACAAAGTTTAGTGTTGAAATAGCTACCCCAGCAGCGATACCACATGAGTTAACTTTATGGACCAAACTTCCATAAATTTAATGGAGGAAACATTTACCGCCTTGCCTCGTCGATTCTCTTGTTTAGCTTTTTCGAAAACCTCAGTTTCATGACAGATGACACCTCGAGGAAAATCGTCAAAGCGCATAATACGAAATTCATACAAACACTCACATAGAATCCACTTCCAATATTGCACATGTAACACGCTGTACGGCTTCACTGCTAAGGCTAATGTAATGGCTTCAGCGTAATGTTCTACTGTTAAGGTAACGGCATCTCTGTAGCAGCAGTGTTTGTGTTATGACTGGAGATAACGGGACTTTGGAATTCAGTGGCTAGCCAATAAGAGATTGTTGCTGTGTCTTCTGATTGTGGAAGCAGTTGTTCTCGCGGGCTTTTGCCAGAAGGCGAGAAAGGGATGAACAGAGAAGACGCGATTGGGAAGATTCGGTTGGCCGCCAGACGGAGTGGACTCTGAGCGGGCGACCGTAGGTGGGCGACGGTCGGAGAAGATCGAATGTTGGAAGGCAGACTACTGACTGACCTCCAACGATTGTGCACAGACTGTTTAATAAGATTGGCACTATTTTTCTTCTATGTATTGCCCCTCTACTAACCACAGAGTCAAAGTAAGAGTTATAAACTTATCATTTAATCGCATATTGTGTACTGTTTGTCATTCGGAATACTGATTTGTAACAGGGGACAATCACGTAGCATCCACCCAAATGAAATTTCCTAAGTTTGGATGGGCTGTGGGGGGGGGGGGGGGTTATCACCCCCGAGATCAAGCCGCTCGGCGAAGCCAGTGTTACACACCTTTCATACAGTTTACTGTTCTCAATACTCGATTGTCATTGCAGTCAACATAAATAAACGTATTAAACTCCATGGATCTTCATCTGCATCTCCTGTAGCTAACGAAAGTGCATTTATCTCGACCAGGGTGTAATATTTCTGCATTTGTTTACCACAACCTTTAGGGATAGCATTCCGAAATTGACAAAAAAAGGTTTGCAAGATATAACCAGATCAGAAGAGGTAGATTTTGTTGTTGTTGTTGTTGTTTTTTTTTTTTTTTAATTTTGCAGAGAATAGAGGTTACCGGGAAGAAGAATTCGCATGTTGCTATTTTTTTCTTTGGCAGTACATTCAAGATGGCATTCAGAGTCTGCCAGGCCAAACATGTCCCCATATTCACATAAGATTAAATATTTGTCGTTGTGTATTTTATAGCATTGTTAAGTCCAACCATCTTGCCCACTTATAATATATATGCCTTAACCAAACCACGTTTCATCTTGGGTCACACGTTGGCGTAGCATTTACTATAACACTGTACAGCGCCAGTGATCAAGATCCAATTCCCTCCACGGTCTGTAAGGTGTTTCTCCGTCCTGCTAAAGTCCGCACAGGCTTCTTCAGGATGTTCCGCCTTACTCACATTCAAAATATGTTCAAGTAATTCAGGGTTGGTGAGTGGTGAACATGCTGTGTTGAATCATGGCCGATGTTCATCTTCGACTTATAAGACGCGTTTCACTGAATGTTTCTATGATTGAATGTACAGATGAACAACAGAGAAACTCTGAATTCTATTTTTTTAACCTAATTTATTGAATATTACGTTTGCCCAGGTTATCCAATCTGTCTCCTTCACTAAATTGCTCACTTCCCAGCAATATTTCTGTATCACAACTGTGGATTAACCACAGCTGTATGAAGTTCTGATTAGTGACAATATTCTCCTTTTATCCATATCCTGTTGTATTATATATTATATATCTATCAATTTCGCTTCCTCTATATAGTTGATAATCCTACGACAAACATTTATTTCCTAGTTATTGATAGACATCGTACACAACAGAAGTTCAAGCACCAACCTTTGGAAGCAACATTGGTCACAGATTAACTATAACACAAACATTGTTCTATCATTGGATTCTGTCTCCTGCAGCGCAGCACAATATCAAAATCATTCAGCTTGCCTTGCAACCCGTGTGCCTCACCTTTACGAAAGCCTGTTATGCAAATCCCTGGGCAAAACATCTTTAATGTGTACTGCTGTGTCATGAAGGATATTTCCAACTACTTGAACAATTAATCAGGTATATTAGAAACACGGGGTTACCCCATCACAACGTTATGCAGAATATGCAGAATCAGACTCTGCCTTTCCAACAATCTGTTTTCCCCAGTGATTACAAATATCGTCCTGCGGAGTTCCTGTCGGTTGACGACGTTAAGAGAAGGCAGAAACGGTTCCAGACGATGGAAGCCCAGCAAGCCAATGCAAATACCAGTTTTAGTAAAAGTTACTTAATGATTAAGGACTGTTAAAATTAACTAAATAGAGGTTAGTAAAATCGAAGAATCATATTGAAAAAAATATCGTTAGGCGGTATATTAATATATATTAGGTATGCTGTCCGGATTTTATGAGAACAGATTCCCTTGTCAAAGGCGGAGAAATCGCTGAGTATGTAAACCACAGTAGGGCTCAGTTCTACAATTTGCTACCGTGTAAACCGTCTTTGCTTCATGGGATTTGATGGAGAGATAATTGCTTGACCACTGTCATGAAGAATTGATTTGAATAACTGTCAAACCATTAAGTCTTTCTCACCGTCTGCTACAGCGAGACAAGTGCAAGCATCTTGTAAGCTGAAAAAGTTGTAAATTTTGTCAGTCCCATCTTGAGAACTGGTCTCTGTAATATCCAAGACATCGTCAAGGAGCGGTGCCCATGATCACGACCTCACTATTCTTTTTTATCCTGTTTTTGCATTCTTTACTGAAATTAACTATTTCATACACACACACATCATGTTATATATATACATATATATATAAAAAATATATATGTACATTTATATATACACACACACATACATGCAGACACACATGGCATGACATATGGAACAACTGGATCAGATATGATGACATGGCGGAGTGAGCTGGATGTGCCGAATTGCATAATGTTGCTCTGATATTATATACCTAATGCAATTCACATTTTTTTCTATATTTCTATGTATTGCATTCTACTGCTGCTACAATGTTAACATATTTCAAGACAAATGCCGGGAATATTAATTCCGAATCTGATTCTGGAAACCCGATAGTCGAAGCAGTAGCTCTCTAGAAACGGCAGCATGTACTACGGAGCAATTTTCTTCTCTACTGTTCACAGAGACCCCTTACAGCCGTATCTCCAGTTTTATGAGGTCGAGAACTCCCTGTGAATCCCTTGTTCTCAGTTTCCTTTTCAGGCTATCTACAGCATTGTCCCGAAATGGAACGATGTTGTTGATATTTTTTTCTCTATACAGGACTGGTGATTAATTCAGTTAATCCGGCGGTTTAGATTTGTTCAAGTTTCCTGCACTCCCGATAGCTTTTGATCCTCTCAAGTGTGACAATATCTGGGAATAATATTCTATGAAAAAATAATTAAGGAATTGCATTAACCCTATTTTTTCACATTGTTTTCATACACTGTAGGTTCAATTACTGGTTCTGCGAGACAATAGCAGTTACACAACGGCAAAACTTGCTTGCATTTGAAACTTAAAATGCAACGCTGCAGTTAACACAAATCTGAACCAAATAGAAAAGAACACAAAAGCACACAGACGGCATCATCAACGCAAAGAGGAGTACACGCACGTTCTGAGGTCGAAGATACTTCGTTATAACTAAAAAGGCAAAAAGTTCTTTGCAATGATACCAAGCAATAGCGATGGTCTGAAATCATGTTCATATTTTCTCACTGAATGAATGTGGAAGCTAATCCGGAAGGACGTTGGCATTCACAATGCCGTGAGTGTGATCATAAGACCATGAGATATAGGAGCAGATGTAGGCCATTCGGTCCATCCTGTATGCTCTGCCATTCAGTCATGGCTGATCGAATGTTTCCAGTCATCCCCACTCCCCTGCCTTCCCCTCAAACCCTCTGATGTCCTGATTAATCAAGAACCTACCTACCTCTGCCTTAAATGCACTCAATGACTTGGTGTCCACAGCCGCTCGGAGCAACAAATTCCACAGATTTACCACCCTCTGACGAAAGTAGTGTATCCGGATCTCCGTTTGAAATCGCCCTTCAATCTTTCAGGACTTTTAACATTCCGAATGTTTCTATAAGAACCTCCCTCATTCTCTGGAACTCCAGGGAGCACAGCCCAAGAGCTGCCCTTCAATTCCTGGAATCATTCTCACGAATCTTCTCTGAAACCTCTCCAATGTCAGAATATCGTTTCTAAAATAAGGAGGCCGAAACTCCGCACAATACACTGTGTGGTCTGCAACTAACTTATAGAGCCTCAACATCACATCCCAGCTCTTATATTCTGTACCTCTAGAAACGAATGGCAAAATTGCATTTGCCGTCCTCAGCACCATCTCAGCCTGAAGGTTAACCTTATGGTATCCAGCACAAGGCCTGCAAAGTCCCTTTGCATCGATGCATTGTGAATACTCTCCCCATCTAAATAATAGGCTGCCCGTTTATTTCTTCCCCATGCACTTTACAACATTGTATTTCATTTATTACGTTTTTGCCCTAAGTCTCTAAGCACTGCACTCTCTTCCACCTATCTCTGTATCATCGGCAAATTTAGGCACAAGTCCAGTAATTCCATAGTCCAAATCATTGACATACATCATAAAATGCAGCTGTCCCAATACCGACCACTGTGGAACTCCACTGCTAATCGACAGCCGGCCAGAATAAGATCTGTTTTCTGCGGAACAGCCAATGCTCCACCCATGCTAGTAACTCCCCTGTGATTCTATGGCTCTTATCTTGCTAAGTACCCTCATGTGCGGCACCTTGTGAAAAGCCTTCTGAAAATCCAAGTACACCATTTCTACTACATCTCCTTTGTCTACCCTGTTTCTATGTTCCTCAAATAATTGCAGTAGTTTAGTCATGCAGGATTATTTTACTTTCAATAAACCACGCTGGCTTTGGCCTATTTTATCATGCGCTTCCAGGTATTCCGTAATCTCATCCTTATCATCGATTCCAGCAACTTCCCAACTACTGAGATCAGCTAACTGGTTCCTGCCTTTCTCTCTGCTGCCACCCACCCTTCTTAAATTGTAACGTAGCATTTGCAATTTTTCAGTCGTGCGGTACAATGCCCGAACCTTTCGATTCTTGAAAGATCATTGTCAAAGGCTCCGCAATCTCTCCAACTAATTCCTTCAGAACCCGAGGGTGCATTATATCAGGTACATAAGTTTTATCCTCAGCCATTAAGCTTCCTGAGCACCTTCTCAGTTGTAAATTTTACTGCACATACTTCACTTCCCCGACACTCTTGAATGTCCGATATACTACAGATGCCTTCCACTGTGAAGAACAATGCAAAATACGCATTTAGTTCTTCTGCCATCTCTGAGTCTCTCAGTACAATATCTCCAGCGTCATTCTCTATTGGTTCGATATCTACCTACAACTGTCTATAATTTTCAATTCTTAATAATGTTTTAGTATATTTTTTTATATTAGTCGCCAGCGTCCTTCCATGCTTCATCTTTTCGTTCCTAATGACCTTTTTTGTTTCCTTCTGCAATCTCGATCTTCGCTGTAGCTTTGACCTCTTTGTACGCACTCTCTTTTGGTTTTACTTCGGTTCCCACTTCACTTGTCAGCCAGGGTAGTGTCCTTCTTCCATTCGTTTTTTTTTTCTTTTTTGCCATATATCTGTCTTATCCTTCTCTCATTTTTCGCAGAAACTCCAGCCATTGCTGTTCTGCTGTCCTTCCTGCTGGTGTCCATTTCCAATCACCTTGTTCTGTTCCTTTCTCATGCTATTGTAATTTCATTTACTCCACTCACATACCAACACATTAGGATTTATTTTCTCCTTATCAAATTGCAAAGTGAACTCCCTCATATTCATTCCACTTTTCCCTAAGCTATCCTTTAGACATTCCACAAATTCCCTCTCTGGAGGTCCAGTACTGACCTGTTTTTCCCAATCCATTTTCATGTTAAAGTCCCCAACCAATATCATGACACTACTCTTTTGACACTGCCTTCAGAAATCTCCTGCTGCATTTTGTAGTCCACATTCTGGATGTTGGTTGGAAGTATTTGTAAAACTGCCAGTAGGTTCTGTCATACGGGAGGCGTTGGGAACGGACCCATATTTAAGACACAGACACTGAAGTACTAGGTAGAGAACTAGGTGTATCAGGAAAGCAAGGGAAGTGGGGTAGAAACGACGCTGGACAAGACACAGGCTCTGGACGAGACTAGGGTACAGGGCCTGGGCTAAAACTAGAAGAGAAAAGTGGGACCTGGGCGAGGGTCTAGGAACTGGGAACCTGAACAAGGACTCCGAGCTAGAGACGCGGGACTCCAGGGCTGGACGAGGACATAAGCTCAGACTAGGTCTTGGTCGAGCGAGAGCAAATCAGAAGCGGGGAGCGGCGTAGCTGGTCACGGACACTGGCCCTGGACGAGACCAGGACTCACCTGGGCCAAGACTTGGACTTGGACACGGACTGGAACTTCCTCGGAGCCTTAGACACGGACGGGAAACTCCTCAGAGCCTTGAACACGGGTTGGAAATCACCACGGAGCCTTGGACACGGAGCACAGGAAAACCGTGCCTTGGAACACTGAGTCTTGTACTGGAGCACAGGAACACAGAACACAGAGCCATGACCCCTCCTTGGGAACAGGGCGTTTGGCCTGGGCTTTACACAGTCAGGACCCCTCCTTGGAGACAGGACGTAGGGTCGGGACTCATACACGGACACTAAACACAGGGACACAAAGAGACAGTTCCAAGCTCAACGATAGATAGTTCCTTCTGTTGGCGTGGCAAGGCTCCGGTCTCACTCCGACGGCTGAACTTGACGGCGATACAGGCGAGGACGCAGGCGAGTTTGCTTGCAGGGCTTCAGGTGTGGGTAAACGGCAAGGCTTCAAGCGAGGGTAGCAGGCAGAGCAACAGGCGAGGGTAGCAGACAGAGCAACAGGCGAGGGTTGCAGGCAGGGCTACAGGCGTAGGTTGCAGGGAAGGCAGATGGAAGGAAGGGAACTTTTCAGCCTCAGGGTAACGGCAAAGACGGCCTGACTTACCCCACGGAGGCAAGGACAGGAAGGGTCACATCGCACCATAGGGTAACGTCAAGTATGTCCTGACTTACCCCATAGAGGCAAGGACGGGTTACCGACGAGCCGAACCAGCAACCACACTCAAACCCAGGATCACTTATATTCCAGTCACAATATGAGAATTAGGTGCCTGATTAAGCACCGCTGAAACAATAAACAGCCAGAAGACCGGGAGTCCGGAGACCACGGACCGGAACGTGAACCGGAATGAGGACTTCACGGAACGGACCATTACAGGTTCATTTTACCCTTACCATTTCTTAACTCACCCCAGAGAGACGTTTACTGAAGTTTACTGACAGCTTCGAAATAAGACGGACTAACAACAGCTGTGGTGAAGAGAAATTGCAAAACATCGAGTTTGGTCTATGTTAGTCCTGAGGACAGCATTTTGTATTTTGTTACCCACAGATGTCGCTTGATCCGTTCAATCGCTCTGGTGGCTGTGCCGAATGTCACGTATTTGCGTTTTTATGTGTGTGTTTGAGATCAGAATGCTATACGAACATGACAGGAATAATCTCTAAACAGATAAATTTAGTACCCGATCTCTCGCAGCAAGCGGTAAGCTTGTGTTATTTTGATTCTCGGACAGCCAGGATCAATAAAGACAGGGTGTACCCAGAGAAAAGGGCCTCGATTTACCTGCGCAGATTACTCCGGCATAGTCGGGTCGAGGATGTTTATAGTACTTCCATTCTGCTGATTCACATTCCCGCAGAGCAGGCTCGGTCCCGTCGCAGTTAACATTATAGGTTATAACTCTGTCAAAAACCTTTCCAAAGTGATATTCGTGTGGGGCTTTCAGCGCGGCGCCACAGCGCAACTCTCTGCACACCACAGTTGCATCCGGCAGATCCCAGCCCGAAGCATAGACAGGTTTCCAGTTTCCCTTATAGTTCACTTCCACTCTCCCGTTGCATGGACTGCCTCCTTTTTCCAGTCTCACCTTCCTACTTTCTGGAATAAAAAAAAAGATTAAACGTTAACGCAAGAGTTTTTCAATAGGCGAGAAATGTTGAGCAACAGACACAAAATGCTGACGGATCTTTGCGCATCAGTCAGCATCCATCGAGAGGAGCAAAGCACACAAAATACGAACATTGATTATTCACGCTGAGGAATGGCCTAAGCGCGAAGCATCGATTGTTTGTTGATTTCCACATATGTTTTATTTAGATACTGGGTAATTGAGATCACTGCTGGGGGAAATGTGTCCTGTACCAAAGTGCTATGTTGCGCCTGAACCCGAAGGGTACCGATAACCTCGCGGTTAGATAATTCGCTGACTGATAGGAAGCAGCGAGTGGGAAAAGCCATTTCAGTTGGCTGCCATTGTCTAGATGTGTTTCGCAGGGTTGGGTTTCTCGATAACTTCTTTTTACGCTG
Source organism: Hemitrygon akajei (assembly GCF_048418815.1). Taxonomy (NCBI): domain Eukaryota; kingdom Metazoa; phylum Chordata; class Chondrichthyes; order Myliobatiformes; family Dasyatidae; genus Hemitrygon; species Hemitrygon akajei. The sequence goes on from NW_027331935.1 coordinate 3,917,475, forward strand.
CATGTCAATGATTTAGATGATGAAATAGATGGCTTTGTTGTCAGGTTTTCAGATGATATGAAGATTGGTGGAAGGACAGGTAGAGTTGAGGAAACTTGTAGGCTGCAGAAGGACGTCGACACATTTGGAGAACGGAAGAAAGTGGCAAATGAAATACAATGATTGAAAATTTACATAAACATTGGTAATAGAATTAAAGGTGCAGACTATTATCTAAACGGGGAGAAATTCAAAACAAAATCTGAGCTGTCAAGGGACCTGGGAGTCCTGGTGCAAAACACCCGAAAAGGTTAACTTGCAGGCTGAGTCGGTGGTGAGTAGGACAAACGCATTATTTTGCTCTAGCATCTTCATTTCCCGTCGACTAGAAAATAAAAGCGCAGGGATGTGATGCTGAGGCTTTATACGCCACTGGCGAGGCTTCACCTTAAGCACTGTTAACAGTTTGGTGCTCCCATTCTCAGAAAAAGATGCGCTGGTATTGAAAAAGATTCAGAGGAAGCTGCGACGATGAGTCCACGAATGAAAGGATTCTCACAGAAGAAGGTTTAATCCCACGGATCTGTACGCGCTGTAATTTAGAAGGATGGGGAAGAGATCTCAGTGAAAATTTTGAATGTTGAAAGCCTAGTTGGAAAACATGTGAAAAAGGAAGTTTCTCGTGTCGGAGGATTCTTGGACAGGAGGGAACAGCCTCACGACAGAGGGACGTCCAGATAGAACAGAGGTGCTGAGAGGGAGGTAAATCTGTGAATTTATTACGAAAGACTGCGCTGAAAGCCAGGTCGTTTTTTTGGATATTTAACACAGAACTTGATAAGCTCTTGATGGACACGGCAAGAGAATTTACAGAGAGAAGTCGGGGGTGTGTAGCTGAGGAGGGGGAAATGATCAGCCGTGACTGAATGTGTAGCAGACTCATTGGACCAAATAGTCTAATTCTGCTCCTGTGTCTCATGGTCTTACGGAGAACTTCTCTCCCACCACTGATGCTGTTCGACCTGGTCATATGATCGTGTAGTTGTGCAGACTGACAAGTATGTTTACGCTGTTTACCGTCATTACAGGATACGCCGAGGACGTTCTGTTGAGTATTGACATTAGTGATAGGCCGGAGGACATTAAAATCGCGGGACCGCAGATGTAAAAAGATGACTTTTAACTTTACAAACAACAGCAACATCACGACTGTGTGAATAGCCAGTGTCACCCCATGGATCTGATTCACACTCCTGAAGAGCGGCCTCGCTCCCACTGCACTGAAGGTTCGGCGTGAAAACAGGTCCGGATCCTTCTCCATAGCTACTACCAGCATAGGCGTTCAGTACATCGCCGCAGCCCAGCTGCCGACACACCACATTCGAGGCCAGCATATCCCAGGAGTTACCATCCACCGTCCCCCAGTTTCCGTTGTACTGGACCTCCAATATCCCATCGCATCGACTGCCGCCATTCACCAACCTCAACTTCACGCTTTCTGGAAAATATCAGAAAGTAACCACCCACGGTAAACAGTGGTTTAAGCTGGGGGCGATTGAAGCTTGGCGCATCGCGTACGCTACTAAACGACGCCTTTAATTTCCAAATTCAGCATGCAAAACGTACGATCAAGCGGGAGGTCAGGATAAGGAAACCCCTTTTGAGCTGCTTAACGTGACAGAAAGACAAGAATCTACTTGACGGACTGAGAGCTACTCAGGAGGTCGTCCCAGGAGAAGATTCGGGTCACTCCCCAAAAGACAAGGTCATATGCATTTTTTGGAGAGCGGCAGATCTGCTAATCTGTCATTGTCCTACTGCACACTGTCCACATTTATTGGGTAATCGAAAACAAAGTTGTTGGAAAGAGTAGAACTGAGACTTGGCGTGTCGTCAGCATCAGCAGTAAGAGGATGAATTTAACAATGAAAGCTTGTTTAAACTTGGGGAAGAATAAGGTCAGGGAAGTAATTTCTCTGTTATCTCCACTGTCTGGAGATGACTGATTATCGTTCAAAGTAAAAATAAAATCCTATTTCCTTACCGGAAAGACACTGGCATGGGCAGAGGAATGACTGGCAGGCAGGAGGTATCGTCTTGGAATAAAGGGTGTCTTTTATTTTGACTGCCAGTGGTGATCCTCGTGGGCCAGTATTGGGGCCGCTACTTTTTACATTGTTTGGCAATGAATTAGATAATAGAACTTATGACTTTGCGGCAAAGTCTCACGATTATACGAAAATAGTATGAAGAGCAGTTAGTGCCGAGAAAGCAATGCGATTGCAGAAGAACGTAGACAAATTGGAAAATCGGGCAAAAAAGTGGGTGATGAGACATTATGTTTGGAATTGTATGAAAATGCATTTTGGTAAAATGAGCAATGGTGCAAATTATTATCTAAATGGTGTGATAACTTAAAACTCAGTGTTTTTTGCAAGACTCGTGCAAGATTCCCGGAAGGTTAATTTACAGATTCAGTCTGCGGTATAGAATGAAAATAGGCCTTTATTTCAAGGGCATTAGAATATAAAAAAGAATGAAGTAAAACTGAGCTTGTACAAGACACTAGTGAAGTCGCACTAGTTCTGAGGTCGCTCTAGTTTTGGGCCGCATATCTCAGAAAATATGTGTTTTCATTAGGGAGAGTTCATATGAGGTTCACGAGGGTGATTCCCCACGAAAAATGGGGTAAACATATGAGGAGCGTTTGGTAGGTTTCTGTCTGTACTGACTGGAATTGAGAGGAATGCGGAGGAGCAGAATCTCTTTGAATCCTACCAAATATTGAATAGACGAAGGTGGACGAGGAGATGATGGTTACTATAGCACTGTATCTAGAACTATAGCGCACAGCCTCAAACTTGAGGGGCGACGTTTTAAAAGAGAGGTAAGAGGGGATCTTTTTAGCCAGACGGTAGTAAATATCTGTCCATGCTCTGCATAGGCTTCGGCAGAGGCCGATCTTGGTTATACTTAAAACCGAAGTTGATAGTTTTCCGATTAGTCAGGGCATCAAAGGTTATGGCGAGAAGGCAGGTGTATGGAGTCGAGTGTGATCCAGAATCAGATATGATGGAACGGCAGAGCACACTCGATGGGTTGAATGAACTAATTCTGCTCTTAGGGCTAATGGTGCAGTCACCTATCAGCTGTAGTTTCAATAGCAACTAGTTGTAATTACCCAGCCCTCCGCGCAGTGAAAAGTTAACAAAGTTACCTGACGGTTCTGGCTGACAATCCCCGACGCGGCCTGAAATGAGAAGTACAGAATTAGATTTGTTTGTGAAGCAGTGGGATTAGGTTGTGTGGCCGTAGGATGTTGGGCGGGATATTCAGCAGAAGAGAAATAAAGTCAAAAACACAAGACAGATTAAGCTGCATCTTGCGGACGAATTTATTTGTACTTCATTTTTTTTTTCTTTTCATAGATATTGCGCATTCTGCCTGAATGCTATGTGAATTTCCCAATTCTTTGCTGCCCCTGTTTCCCTGGGTGTTTCTATTTGTACGGCAGTCAAGTATTAAACATTTTATACAAAGTACTTGAAACGAGGTAAGAAAAAAATAGTCACATTTTACACGAGAATCTAAATCAGGGAATAAGAATATAAATTTTAACTTGTCACTAACTCTGAACCATCGCACCCATGCGCTGAACACGAATATGAACTGCAAAACAAAATGTTTAGTTGCATTCTTCCTGATGCGCAATAAAAGGGAAAGTTAAATATAAAATGTGATACATAATGTAATATAAGATCATAGATAACGAATCATATTCCATCACTGTATGGTCGATTAAAACTACAAATCTTCGAATGATTGAAGAATAAAACCAAAATTATTAGTAAATATTCACCGTATTGCAGAATGATTTCATGGACGTAAAACGTTTCGAAAATTTAAGTCTAAATACATTTTTCAAATTCTTTCACTTGAATATGACAGGTGGTGGCAGAAAGGGCTGTAACTAATAAATAACAGTAACAGGGCTGTGCACAAGCCTTCATCCAGGAACAACGGCAGCTTTGGGTTCTACGCACATTCACTCAGTTAATCATTCCGGACGCCGATGCCTGGATTCCTGACATCAACATATCTCCAGTTCTAAACAACTCCTATTCATAATCGGTTTGGAATATCATTTGAAAACAGCTGCTGGTTTGCGGAGGGAAATTTCGGGGACGATACATCTCCTTAGTGTAGGTGCTACACTACACTACACTGTTTCAGAGTGACCGTTTCAAAAAAAAACTCATTAGGAGGTTCAAACATGTAAGTCCATGTAATTAATGAGAACAGTTCTCTAACGTAGGCGATTCCAACGAGAACTTGCTCAAACAATGGAATTAAAAAAAAAACATTTTCATTGAAGCTGCAAAGTAAACAAATCTCAGCGTTCTATTTTCATCGTCATGAATTCGAACAAATCTGCCTGATTCCAGATCCATTCAGCCATTATACTCTAATCATACAAACAAATTAAGCTTTCCTTTACACGGGAAATTCGTGGGGGAAATATATGTTTCAATGTATCAACATTGTGTAATCATAAAGTTATTTCTGTGTTTTTCTTTCCATTCCACTCAATATTCAGTAAGATTGCTATACACGTGCGCATGTGAACAGTTTATATCTCTTCATTGGCCAACAACATCCATATTCTTAATATACTCACTCGTCCAGAGATGCATCATCGTCAGTGCCACGACAGTGTGCAGCATTACTGCGGTGGCCATTTAGAATGGTTTCTCCAGAATGTTAAAGGAGCCGGTACTGCAGACAGCGAAGAATCTCTCCAAAACCTTTTCACGCTCCACTTGATCTGAATTTTTTTTCCCCTGAGTACTCAGTATTTCTCTCGGAACTGTCAAATTTCACATATTGAGTTGTGAACTGCAATTTGCTGAAACTCACCAATGAGATAACTCTTGCCCTTTAATGGACATGATGGGGCCATCTTCTTTCATTGGCTGTGAGAAACCAATGAGCTGTGAGGAACTGAAAAGGCCATGAATCACCGACCCGATGTGTGCATCGAAACATATCCTGTCCTGGAACTTTGTTTGAGATCTGGTAAGCTTTCTCTGAGACCAGATTACTGAACTCCTATTTTCCCAACACCATGTTGGTGGGCACATTGACAATTTGCTCAGCGATCCTATCCCGACTCAGACTATTATTATTTGCATGACAATACTACCTTGTTGAATGTTCCTTTAATTCATGTTCCTTGCTGATCAGCTTCCGGTGCGGAGATGGGGGTGGGGGTAGCAATACAAAAATACTGCATTCTGTCGTCAATTTGTCCATCAATGTCTCTCGATTTCAGGCGGAATATTTTATGTTATCTCCATGCAAAATCACCAAAGAAATAATAAAAGAGAGTTGTATACCATTCTCTGATGATACATGGAATTATCTGAAACAGATGTCTCCAAAACGGAGATTGTTTCGCAGAAATTCATAAATCTGTGGGAATATTAGAACGCACTCCAGAACTTATTATGGTTTTTTTTCACGTCTTAAAATGATTTTGAGTCCCATAACATTGAGTTCTCATTTTCCCTTTTTTTTTGCTCGATGCTTTATTTCCCGGTAGTTTATTCCATGGAGATGCTCTCGCTCAATCAGTCACTCACCCGATTCAAGTTTCTCATATGCCCCAGTTCACTGACGTAGTCCTTCTCCATAGTTTGGGGTTTTTTTGTGAGCGGAAAGCTGATGCATAGAAGAATTTGGAAATAGGCTGATGACAGGCATTATTTTTTTTCAGTGACAGAAATCAGAATACGAGGAGACAAAGAGGCACCAATGTGATTGCAAATGACGACTAATTGAGCAAATGCAGCAGGTATAATTAAATTATATAATTATAATGTAAATAAGGACTTGCTTGTAATAAAAAAAGGAAGGTCCGTGGTATAGTGGCAGCTATTTTGATGAATTTGTGATAGATATGCGGCTAGTAGGTTAAACTGCGGGACTAAATACCAGGAATCACTAATGACATCAAGGTGCAACTGTTTTAATTTCAACTACATCAGAATGCCTCTGAACATCTGCGACTGGACATACTTGATCAGCCATCATCTGCAGCGATACCAGAAAACCAGATATCTGTTATCAGGTACAAGGCTTCATTGTAAAGGAAAAGGTCTTAGAAACTAAGACTTCAGGAAACTCCGGGAAAATTGGAAGTATTTTGGGCAGAATGGAAGATGAATGTCCAGCTCGATTAGACGCTGCCTCAAGCAGTGTTTTCCCTATGCTAAAGTTCCTCTGATAATGATTTGATCTTATTTACTTCTGGATTGTATGCAATGCATCGATATACAGAACAGCGTAAATACAATGAAGCCTATTGACATACCGATAAACACGATGGTACTGTATCATAACACACCCCTGAGAAATAAGGACACACAACATATGACAATGGCCTTGTCTTCGACTCATTTGGAAAACTAAATTTCCGCACATATTATCTATCTGTAACAGGTCACCACTGATTCCAATGCATATTGTTTTGCTACTCCAAACCCAGATCACCAAATGCTTTTTACCCCAATTTCAAAACATTATTGGTGTTATATGCTTAACCATACTCTTGGTATTTCTCGCACCAGTCATTCCTGAGTACAGCTTTGAGACGGCAACAAGCTATAAAAAAAATTAAAATAATGCAACAGCTGTTTATGTTTCCGATCATATCTTTAATGTTTTACTGTTTACAATAGCAATTTGGAAAATTCTGCTGCATTTGTCCATTCAGGTTGAGCTAGTTATTTATTGTCAGATCCTGCGCTCGAGTTATTGGCTGTTAGCAGAGGTTGCATTGATTCCAAAATTTGCCAATGGAATCAATTGCTCCTCTCCTTCTTCGTAGCACTGTTGACACTAAGAACATCTGTGTTTTCTTTTAGTTTTCGTGGCATCTTGCAACAACTTTAAGGCAATGTAGTCACTCCTACCTTGAAATAGCATTTCAAAATATGTCTTGCACGTCCAGAAAGAATATTTGCACAGTACTAATTGAATATTGTGCCTAATATTCATTCAATCTCTGTGTATATATATATATATATACATATACATCAACTGTCTTGTCACATTCTGCAGCAATGTCTCTGAAAAGTGCATTTCTGTTGAGCTCACAGGAAACACCTGTTGTTGCACATATCTCTAATACATCTTCTCCTCTGAAACACTGACATGCGGTTTCTATATATACTCTGCAATTACATTCTGTCAAATGTTTATGGGCCTAATTTTTGTTCCAGTCTTTTTATCCAAGTCGTAACTGTGCGAATGTTTAGGTTGAGTTTCTGAATAGTTATTGAGGAGAACTTACTGAGCTGCCCGAGGAGCAACATAACAATTACGGACAATTCAATTCTGAAATGTTAGAATCTTGAAATGAAAGTCATTGGCAGCCATGTCGTTTCAAGAGTTAAATTATACGGCCATGTGTTCAAAGGCTTGGAACATTGTTCTGTTGTTGCAACTAGGCAATGTTAATCCGCATAATCACAGAATTATTGAATGAAAACCTAAATATTCTCATGAGATTTTTGAAACAAATATACTGTTGATGAAAAATAAAACACAACAGAAAAGGATCTTGGCGATTGTAGGGATGACTTAAAGCAGACTGAAAAGCCTGAGCATATGGATATTAGGGATATTAAGAAACAGGATATGCTGGAACTTTTGGAAAGCATCTATTTGGTGTGGACTCAGACTTGGCCACTATAAGACGTTAATTCTCTTATTTTAATCTAGTTATGTACAGCTTTCGCTTTATGCTTGATGATGGAGTGATAAATTGGATTAGTAAGTATGCAGATGATACTAAAATAGGTGGCGTTGTGTATAATGAAGTAGGTTTTCAAAGCTTGAGGAGAGATTAAGGCCAGTTAGAAGAGTGGGTTGAAAGATGGTAGATGGAGTTTAATGCTGATAAGTGTGAAGTGCTACATTTTGGTAGGACTAATCAAAATAAGACATACATGGTAAATGTTAGGGCATTGAGGAATACAATAGAGCAGTGTGATCTAGGAATAATGGTGCATAGTTCCCTGAAGGTGGAATCTCATGTGGATAGGATGATGAAGAAAGCTTTTGGTATGCTGGCCTTTATAGATCAGAGCATTGAGTATAGGAGTTGGGATGTAATGTTAAAATTTTATAAGGCCAAATTTGTATTATTATGTACAGTTCTTGTCACCGAATTATAGGAAGTATGACAACAAAATAAAGAGAGTACAGTGGAGATTTACTGGAATGTTACCTGCGTTTCAGCACCTAAGTTACAGAGAAAGGTTGAACAAGTTAGGTCTTTATTCTTTGGAGCGTAGAAGGTTGAAGGGAAAATTGATAGAGGTATTTAAAATTATGTCGGGGATAAATAGAGTTGACGTGGATAGGCTTTTCCATGGAGAGTATGGGAGATTCGAACAAGAGGACATGAGTTGAGAGTTAGGGGTCAAAAATTTAGGGTTAACACGAGGGGGAACGTCTTTACACAAAGAGTGGCAGCTGTGTGGAACGAGGTTCCAGTAGAAGTGGTAGAGGCAGGTTCGATATTGTCATTAAAAAAAAATTGAATAGGTATATGGAAAGGAAAGGAATGGAGGTATATGGGCTGAGTGCAGGTTGGTGGGTCTAGGTAAAGTAACCGTTCGGCACGGACTAGAAGGGCTGAGATGGCTTGTTTCCGCGCTGTAATTGTTATATGTGATATGTCATTGTCCAGCTGGAAGACATATCTTCTCCCAAGTTATATTTCTCTTGCAGACCTCGTCAGGTTTTCCTGCAGGATTTCCCTGTATTTGTTAGCAATCATTTTACCCTCTACATTCACTCGCTTTCCAGGGCCCAGTGCAGTGAAGCCTCCCCATGGCACGATGCAGCCAAATATAACGTTTAGTCTGTGGGCAAAATAATCTCATTTTTGTTTTTATCAAACCATAGAACTTTCTTCCCGCTAACGTCAGAGTCTCCCATGTGCCTTTTGCACACTCCAGTCTAGATTTCATGTTAGCTTTTTGCTCAGAAGTGGTTTTCTCTTTGCCACCAATGCGGCTGCTGAAACACTCGGGCAACAGCTGTTGTATGCACAGTCGCTACCATCTCAGCCACTGAAGCTTGCAACTTCTCCAGTGTTGTCAAAGATCTCTTGGTGGTCCCCCTCACTAGCTCCCTACTTGCACACTCACTCAGATACTGAGGGCAGTCTGCTGTAGCCAGATTTACAACTGTGTTATCTTCTTTCCATTTCTTGATGACTTACTCAACTGTACTCAAAGGGATATTGGGTGATTTGGAAACTACCCTGTATCCATCTCCTGACTGTTGCTTTTCAATAAAATTTTCGTCGAGCTGCATGAAGTGCTTTTTTTTTTGTCTTCATGGTGTAACTTATTTTTGTGTATCAAGACACTGACTCACCAGAAGCTGGACCTTTGCAAATACGGCTGTGTTTTTACTTCATTCAAGCGAAAAACAACCTTGACTGCACACGGTGATTTTCATGTAACTAATTATGTGACTTATGAAACCGATGGACTACACAAATGATGATTTAGTGTGTTACATTAAAGTGGGGGAGGTGAATACTTGTGTAACCAGTTATCTTGTATTTTACATTTGTAATGAACTTAGATTACCTTGTAGAGATCTGTTTTCACTTTAACTCGAAAGTGACTTTACATATTCTTTTGATCAGTATATAAAAATAAAACATTCCGTTCAGATTTTATACCTTCCCAGTATGGTAACGGTCAATTTTGACACTGGCCCAAGCATCCCTCTATAACAGGTGTCTCTAACAAATTGTGAGCCACCCATCTATTTTCGATGGCAAAGTAGCCTATCTGACATTAGTAAAAGAGTGACTAATCCGTAATTAATGTATCAGAGATGGGCGACAGTTATTTTTTAGGTTTCACACCTCTCATCATTGGAGAAAACACCAATACTGTCACAGGATATAATGCCCTATTTTACTTAAGACATGAACACATAACAACCATAAAGGATTAGATATATTTTATTGAAACTGAAAATGGCAAGTGCATTCTTGAACTTTGGGGTTTATTTTATAACCAGTATTATATAACCATTTGTAACCATTACGATCAGCAAACACTGTCCACACTGCTGTAACATAAAAAAATCCTAATAACTACTATCGAATTATAAGTATGAATTCAACAGTAAATAACTTTTAACCAACATACTAAATATTCAAAGCAGTCGTGGGAAACCTTGCATGTGTGGCCCTTGCATATGAGCCTACCACATTTGCTGCAAGTAGTCGATGGTTTGCAGTCCGTTTTTGCAGGGCAGAATTTGCATTTCTCTCTCTTCTGTCCCCCTGTTTTGGCCTCTTGTGGGACTTGTAGAGAAGGGCCACGTTCAGATTGCTGCATTGCCCTTACCACTGCTGCTGAGAATGCTGTGCGGGGAAGGTGTTCTCGCCTTTGCATAGGAGTCACAAAGGCCTTTCCAAGCTCCTCCAGAAAGAACCTCCTCCTGTTCCTCTTGCTTTTCCTCCAGGTAGGGCTCGGGTCACTCCAAATGACAAAGGCATTGCATGTGGAAATATTAGTGATTTTATGAAATATAACGAGAGGACAGCGGGCTGTTCTCCTCTTGCAGCTGTATGTGCACGTGACTTTGTCAAGGTTTTCAACTCCCCATTTGTTGGCATTGTAGTTCAGAAAAAATGGCTGGTTTTCTGTCCACCCTGATCGCTTACCTCTGCAGCCTTATGTAAAGTGCTGATGAGGATCACATTCTTGTTCTTCTTTGCCATATACGACACAACTGTGGTGTCATGGGTGAACGCTAACTTAGAAGACAAGACGTCTCTCCCCCTTCTTTCAGTCAGAGCAGGTGTCAGCTCAGGCTTGTTCCGCCTCACAGTGCCCACCATTGTGACTTTCTTCTTCAGAAGCGCCTGACCAAGGTAATGAGACATAAAGAAGTTGTCACAGGTTACGTTTTGTCCTTTCAGCCCTTCTGTCATGTCCAACACGACACGCATGCCTTGCTTTCTCTCCGGGCCTCCGACAGATGTTTCCAAGCGTAACTGGAACGCACATCAGAGGCTGTCCATATCTTTATCTTTATCCCATATTTCCCTGGCTTGCTAGGCATGTTCAGGCGGAAAGGACGGCGATCTGCAAAAGCACAGAAAGGGAAAATCATTAGATAAATTAACCAACAGCATGTGTTCATTGAAGCAGTGATTGACTAGTCTAACATTAAAAGGGCAGGCATTTAATACCTCTGAATGGAACCAGTCTTTCATCCACTGTGACCTCAGGACTAGGGTTGTACATTAGAGGCAAATGTTCCTCACTTGTCCCAGACATCCCTGATTGCTGCCAGTTTGTCAGAAGTTCCGCATAATATTAGACCAGAAGCAGCCGTTGCAATCAGTACGGGCAAAATTTGACCCGGAACAGCTTCAGTGTTGCAAAACTTGTAGCACGTGTACAAAAGTTTATTTTTAATCTTTTTCATTTTTGAGCAGATTGGGTCACTTTACGAAAAAGTCATAAAATTTTGGGTGGAGTAAACAGTGTTTTGGGAGTTTTTACTGCGGTCAAAGGTCAAAAAGTGTCAACATACTGCCGAACAGTATGTAAGGGTTAAGTCTGGGTCTGACGCTATCAGTATATGAGCTTCCGATCACTTTTGCTCTTGTGTTTTTTTTTTGCGAGTGCAAGGAGAGAACCCAGGAATGTAATAGAGGGGTTCGAGTCTCCGAATAAGGAGAAGGAGTCCTCCGATAGCGGGGTTCGAGTCCTCTGCCAAAAAACAAAGAGCCGGGTTCGAGTCCCAGTTTGAGGCCACATCTTGCTTATCTACTCTCTGCCTTAGACTGGTTGTTAAGAGGGGAAATCCCCCACGCGAAGGTCAGGAACCTGAAATGGGTGAGAGAATAAAGTGGCCGATTAGTGTTTGAGAGCAGATTATGGGAGGTTCGAGTCCCCCTGGAATTTGGAGTTTCGAGTCCTCCGGGAACTAAAAAGGAGATCAGAGTCCTCTGGTGGTAGAGTCGAATATATAAAATCATACGAAACGATGGTCAGACTTTAGATAAATCCGGAAATAACACACGATCATTTAAATTAAGTAAAGATGATCCAAGAAAAAATAAAACGACTGTTGTAGATTATCAGCATGCTTAAATAAGAAATTGGGTAACGATATTTGGCCTTTGGGAGGAACTTGGGATATAGAGTCATGTGAACGAAAAAGAACTGTGGAAATAAATGGAAATTCCGGATTAATGAATTGAAAGATAAAGCTGACACCAGATAAAATACCACTTCACTGGCCAGACAGAGTAACAAAGAAAACAGGCAAAGGCAGATATGGACAAGAAGATGTAGATCGGCAGCGCTGCGCGTGAGATCTGGGGCAAATACGGGATCCTGAACCCATGTCTGGCATAACGACCCTGTTTGAGGAGAGTGACCGCGATGAGGATTGGAATCGCACAGTATCTCTAGCTTATCAGGGGCAGAGTTCACCCAGAGCTCCCGAACCCCAATTCTCCCAGTACTCAGATACGGTGGCCGCTCGGGTAAAACAGCAGCAGCAGGGAAGGGGAGGCTCTCTATACTCTGAGATACAGTAAGGGAATATCGATGATTATTCCGCGACAGGAGGAGAAGAAACCAATAAAATCCCAGATTTAATGGCTCCACGAAGATAATTGCCCTCCCGAATGTTGCCCAGTCCACGAGCAGGAGGAGGAACAGCCCTCAGTGATTCCTGTGTATGCAACCTGGAAGCCTCAAGAAATAATAACGATAATGAATCAGGCCCCAGATAGAAAAAATAATAAACAACACAGCTTGCTCAGTAGGTCTGCAGTAACATACAAATCTATAATGCGACCCTGCAAAATTGATTCGGTCTCTGCTGCATGATGAGGGTCGGAAATGGAAGGCAGAATCAAGATACCAAAAATATCAGGAGTTACAGGCGGGAAACCATAATGAGAATGAACAGAGAGACCAGATTACAGACTATCGGGAGCGATTTGTGGCCTGCGATTGCACTTTCGCCGGAGACCAAGCCTCTAATAGTGGGAATCCATTCCCCCTCCCCCACCCCCGGAGTTTAATGTCTTACTGCTCTAATGCTTACCAGTTAAGTTAGCCAACACATTTAAAACAAATATTCATGGATTGGCCTGACAATGATCTAAATCGAATACAACGAGCTTTGACATATTGTTGAGACCCGTTTTTCGAATCCCGATCAACCCCGAAGGGAACTAATATCAAAGGTGAAAAAGTTCATCGGGAAGAAGGACGCGAGGGTGTTACATCTGGGGATCAGAAACGGGAACCCAATCAAGGAATGCACGTATTCACGTCCCCAGGCTTTGCCCTGGGTTCAAGCCAAAGAGCCTAGGGTTCCTTGCCTACACCCTGATGAAACAAGCCTCCAGCACCGAGGGAGGCTGGCCAGACTTTGCCGCGGGACAACTCCGATGCTGGAAGGAGTCAAACTTGAAGACGGGACATCTGGTAAGACACTCTTTTAATATTGACCGCACCCAAGATGTTGTACCACATCTCTGGGAAATCTCAGGCCATGAAGTCCACCGGACCAACTGCACCCCCAGCCCCCGTCCGGCTCACCGTGAGCGAAGGACAGACTCACCCATCCCTTCCGTATTCCAGCCCGAGGCCACGTTTTATGAGGCTGTAAACTCTTTTGTGGATCCAGCAGGAAAACGATGTTCTGTCTATGCGATAAATGACGACAGTGAAGTAATTGAGCAAGTCTCCTTTGCAGCAGCTGTCTCCGCCCAGAACGCTGAGCTACTTGCTCTGACTCCTGCCTGTATCCTAGCAACAGACTAAAGTGTTAACAGACTAAACCTAAAGCAACAGTCTAACCGCGTACTCAGTTCTGATTTTGAAGAATCCACCACAGAACCAATTCTTTGTAGAAGACCTTAAACAAAAAACAACGGAAAGACATAAATGAAGATGACATTGAAGAGGGTGTCCACAACTATTTGGAACAAAATAAACAGGGCCTGAATGAGGGCTTCAGTAGAGGAGTCAAAAGTAGAAGCCGAAGCTGGAATCCTCTGTGATTAACGTTTCGAATTTTAAAATGAAGAAGCTTGTGGAAAAGAAATCTCAAACAGATTAAAGTGCGAACTTTTACATAGACTCCCGTACCCCACATTTTTAGACCCCTCGGGAGCCCAGCAAGCTCTAATTAGACAAAATCTAAAGACAGGTATGGCAGACATGGGGGAAAACGTAACCAACATAGGGGGAATATGTAAGTTCCAGGGGGATGCCCCTGAAGGACAGCACAAACTACGATCCCAAATGGGTTACCACCTTCAACCCCAGACCAATTTCTGCGTGACCCCTGCAGGACAGGTTTGTGTTCCCTCTGTTACGTAACCCGTAACTGGGTGTCTAGCCAACAGAGAACGAATAATCCTTTGGAGTCTGGTGGTACTATATTCAAAAGTACTTAATAGTAAAATAAGCAAATCAATATCAATAATGCAAATATATTGATAATAAACGTTAGCAATAATAAACCTAAAAATGTAGGAATAATAATAAGCAATAATAAACAAGCTCTATCGATGTCTAGGGGATAATGAATTGTCATATAAAAGTATAAAGTTCAGTTCCGTTCGTACGTGCTGAGGTAGATATTGGTGTTGTAATCGTTGGAGAGAGAGAGCGAGCGAGCGAGATGTAACAGCTACAGTCAGGCAAACCTTCCTTGGCGTTCTTGATCCGTCGTTTCGTTGTGGCCATTCAGCTATGACCCCTCTGTCCTTCAGCTAGACCTTTCTTCTGTGGTGGACTCGTCACTGTGGCATGAGTGGACACACATATAAGTCCCCACCGGCCCTGCTATAACACTATGAGTTTTACTGACCGATCGCTTTGTTCGGTCTCCGATGCCCCACACCTTCCCGTGGGTTCCAACACTCAATCAGTGCTCAATAGTGTGTCCCCTGGTGTGTCTGAAGGGTGTCTCTCCAGACCTCACTTTATCCCTATTCACGGGGTCTCAGTTGTCAATCAATTTTGAATGGCTGTGTCCATCAAACCAGCCCACTCCGGCTGTCCACTGAGGAATGTTAATGAACAGAATAGTACAAGATAACTAACCCTCTCTGAAGCCATAAGTCTCTCAGAAGTCATAATACGGTGAATCAACAAGTCTCGCTCCCCTCCCTTATCTCTCTCTTATCAGTAGCAGATGTTCCGGCATGTTTTCATTTTATCTCTCTCTCTCTCATGAGCAGCATAGCAACAGTAACGGTTTGTGATTCTCCGGGGGGAGGGGGAACATGGTCAACTCTGCCCCCTTCTGACCATCAGAGCTGTTCATCCTTCATAACACCCCAATCCTTCTGGAAATTTTCGCCATGGTGAAAATTAACTAATACAGCATCTTATAGAATTACAGAATCTAACAAAATACAGAAGTGGTCTTAACCACGAAAATAATACAGATATACGTTCAACTTTGCATCTAGATAAACAGTCAGCAAATACATTGTCACTCCCTTTAATATGTTGTATCATAATATCAAATTCCTGTAGCATCAGACTCCAACTTAGTAACATCCTATTTTTATTTTTCATGTTAGCCAAAAGGAAACTAAAGGATTTTGTTCTTAGCTTAGGTATCTATTAAAAAGTGTGAACCAATAAATGTGTGATTATACTGTAGTACATTACAAAAGTTTGTGCAAATACTAATCTCTATTTTACTTTTAAAATTAACATTCAAACCTTCAATCTTTCATGGTGTTGTCTTTATTATTTACATGCTTTGTCGAATTCCCTCAAAACCAGATCCTATTATTCAAAGTGGCAGTTGGTCAACCTTTATCCCTTTTCCACTTACATCTCACGTGATTAGCTTGCTCACCAGTGCAGAATAGGCCTTCACATACTCCCTACACAGGAGCTATCTTATCACCAATGTTTTCCAAACGAAGTCCATTTTCTGAACTTCCACACAATTCTTTATTTTTAAGTGTCATTAATTCTATCTTCATATATTTAAAAAAAACCATTCTATTAGTTTTCAGTTTAACATCTGCAAGTGATCCCTCTTTGTCAAAACAACACGTTTGGTTCTGTCTCTCCAAATCACCTCCTTGAATAACATCAGCGAGTTGTTTACCTTTAAATTCCAAAACAAACTGTAATTGATTCACAGGCACCTTGTTAACAAGCCATTGTTCAGTTAACGGTCCTTTTGTCAATCCTTCTAAAACCAATTCCGACTTTAAATTTTCTTTATTCAATTTAGGAACAACACCTTTCCCTTCTCCTTCAATAATATTCACATCACCAGCTTTCATCTCCTCACTAACTTTTAACACCCCTTCTAACACCAACAACTGAGAATTCTCACTTTCCACTGGTACCAAGGTTAACCCTTTCTTCACTGAACCAAGTCCATCTGACCCAAAAGAACTGCATTCCTTTTCAACTAAATCAGATACCTTAGGCTTTTCCTGAGTTTCAATACTAGGTTCAGTACCCTGTGCAACCACATCCGTCACATCCTGAACACACTCAAACGGGACATCTACCTCTTCCAGGCTTACAATACCAGTCCCCTTTTCAAATTCTAAATTCCCCTGATCCTCCCAGTTACTCTCTGGGCAACTCCCATCTGGAGTAAACTCAACCCTGCGGGTTAAAACAACCTCGTCTGCTACCCAGCAGACTCCCTCAAGGTAGCGGCATCCTTTTCATCTAGGACTGCCCTCACATCATCGGGAACATATTTAAATTCTTCAACTGCAAACAGCTCTGTCAAGCCAGATAGATCATCCATGTCCAACCCTGGACATTCTAACTGCCATATTTGTTTGTCATCTTTACTCTGTGCCTCTATAAATTCACTCTTTGCTAAGGGTAGGCCTACCTCCTCTCCTTTACTCTCTTTAACCTCACTATTCTCCGCTTTACAATCCCCTAACCCCTCTTGGTACAGGGTCGGTAAAATCGTCTCAGCCAAATCAACACTGGACTCATTTAAACTAGCTTCTTTCTCAGCCGCCTTTCTCGACATGCTGTGAGTGATTGCGCATGCGGGATATATCTTAGAATCTATGGGCGGGTCCTCAGCACTCACAGGCTTGCTTGTTAATTTCACTGTTGAACACACGTCCCCAGAATCTCTCCAGATCCGCACTGGAACTGGGGTTTCTCCTTCTTTCACAGACACAGTCCCTTCCCAAATAAATTTCTCACGCCCCTCTTGTGCTCTATCTACCTTTGCCTTCCTTATCGATCTGCTGACCGACTCAATGCAACCAGTAGGGATCGCTGTTTTCCCTTCCCCTGTCTCCTTCTTCGGAGCAAAGCACTTAGATGCAATATGACCGGCTTTTCCTCAATTATAACAGGTAAAGCTAGGAACCTTCCTGCCAGCCTGCTTTTCCTCTTCCTTTCCTTTACTACGAGCTCCCGGCTTATTCTCTACCTTAGCCGGCGGGCTTTCTCTACCGTCCCTACGGTCTTTCTGGTAACTCTTATTTGAGGAAAACATTGAGGGTTAGGACGTACTCGTCTACTAATTTGGCAGTCGCAGTCAGAGTCTCCGTCTCCTTCTCATCCAAGTACGTCTTCATATTTTCAGGGATACAACTTTTAAATTGCTCCATCAACATTAACTCCACCAGTTTATCATAATCTCCAGCAACCCCTTTTGAGGCTCATAACACATCCGCATCTCACGGGCAAACTCTAGATACGTGTGGTTCCAGGGCTTTCTCAAGTTCCAGAACTTCTGCCGGTATGCTTCTGGCAACAACTCGTAACTCCTCAGTACAGCCCTTTTTACTTCCTCATAATTCCTAGACTCCTCCATGGACAATGCCGAATACACTTGCTGAGCCTTCCCCTTAAGTACGCTCTGTAACAGAACGGCCCATTTCTCCTTAGGCCAGTTCTGGTTCACAGCCATTTTCTCAAAATGGAGGAAGAACTTATCGACATCCGTCTCCTCAAATGGAGGTACCAACTGGATCTCCCGACCAATCCTGAACCCCTCACTTGAGTCTGCCGCCTGGTCTCTCCCCTGCTGCTTTAACCTTTCCAATTCCAGCGCATGCTGCCTCTCTTTCTCCCTTTCCTCCCTTTCAGCTTTTTCCTTCTCCATTTGTGCCTCCAACTCAGCTCTTTCCTTCTCCCTTTTCGCCTCCAACTCCTTTAGCTGGATCTCATACTCCATTTTCTTCTTTTCCGCATCCAAACTTAATTTTTCCATCTCTAACCGCCCCATCGACTGATTTCCTCTGAGGGAACAGTTCCAATACCCCAGACATGAACACATCCTCGGATACATAATGCTGGGCTATGGCCCTCTGTATCTCCCACTTTCTCATCGACGACTTCACCTCTGAGAGATCTAATCGTTTCGCAACATCCACCAAGTCCGTCCTTGTGGCACTCTGTAGCACCTTCAAAGTCGGGTTTTCTATAAATTTGTCTCCTTCCATCTCTGCTGGTTTCCCGTCTGGTTACCCACGCAACCAGATCAGATAATTGACTTATAGCCAGATTCACTGGCTCCCCAATTTGGTAATCAAAACCCGGAAGACGAGGCCCCAATTTGTTACGTACCCCTTAACTGGGTGTCTAACCAGCAGAGAAAGAAGAATCCTTTGGAGTCTGGTGGTACTATAGGCAAAAGTGTTTATTAGAAAAATAAGCAAATCAATATCAATAATGCAAATATATAGATAATAAACGTTAGCAATAATAAACCTAAAATGTGGGAATAATAATAAGCAATAATAAACAAGCTCTATCGATGTCTATGGGATAATGAATTGTCATAGAAAAGTATAAAGTTCAGTTCAGTTCGTACGTGCTGAGGTAGATATTGGTTGTTGTGTTGTAATCGTAGGAGAGAGAGAGAGAGAGAGAGAGAGCGAGATGTAACAGCTACAGTCAGGCAAACCTTCCTTTGCGTTCTTGATCCGTCGTTTCGTTGTGGCCATTCAGTTATGACGCCTCCGTCCTTCAGCTAGACCGTTCTTCTGTGGTGGACTCGTCACTGTGGCATGAGTGGGCACACACATAAGTCCCCACCGGCCCTGCTATAACACTATGAGTTTTACTGACCGATCGCTTTGTTCGGTCTCCGATGCCCCACATCTTCCCGTGGGTTCCAACACTCAATCAGTGCTCAATAGTGTGTCCCCTGGTGTGTCTGAAGGGTGTCTCTCCAGACCTCACTTTTATCCCTATTCACGGGGTCTCAGTTGTCAATCAATTTTGAATGGCTGTGTCCATCAAGCCAGCCCACTCCGGCTGTCCACTGAGGAATGTTAATGAACAGAATGGTACAAGATAACTAACCCTCTCTGAAGCCATAAGTCTCTCAGAAGTCATAATACGGTGAATCAACAAGTCTCGCTCTCCTCCCTTATCTCTCTCTTATCTGTAGCAGATGTTCCGGCATGTTTTCGAGCAGCATAGCAACAGTAACGGTTTGTGATTCTCCCGGGTGGGGGCATGGGCAACTCTGCACCCTTCTGTCCATCAGAGCTGTTCATCCTTCATAACACGTCTTGATAGATTATGCACATAACTGTACACACTTGGGCAAGGAGGGAATGTTTAATATCTTGGTGGCGCTCTGATATCTAGGAAGCAGCTGAAAAGCGAGCCACAGCATGTTAAAAAAAAACAGGAATGCTGGAAAGGTAATGCCTTGTGTTTCCGGAACGGGTGGACTTTTTCCTTCTTTACAACTTGATTTTATAGAACTACCTAGAGTACATTGTTGTAAATATTGCTTGGTAATAGTACAAGCATTTAGCAGATAGATAGACGCTATACCCACCACTGATATACTGTTGTAAAAATATTACTAACAGAAGTGATTCCCTGTTTGGGATTACCTGAATCAATAAGCTCAGATAATGGCCCTTGTTTTATTGCTAAGATAAATGAGAAAATCTGTAAAGAACTGGCAATAAAACAGAAATTTCACTGTGCTCACCATCCAAGAGCAGCTGGTATAGTGGAACGAGCAAATAGAACCTTAAAGAATAAGCTAACTAAACTTATGCCAGAAACTGGACTAACCTCGCTTAAGGTTTTACCTCTGGCATTGTTCCATATGAGAGTTGAACCCTAGACTAAAACTGGATTATCCCCAGCAGAAATCATCAATAGAAAGCCTATGTGTACCCCGTGGACACCGGGTTTAAGCCGTCCCTTCCCTGATAAAATAGAGATGCGTACTCCAGGGGAGGAAATCGAAAAAAAAATGTGTAAGCTAACCAAAATTTGTCCAAAGTTTATATTCGCAGGTTCACCAGGCCCACCAAGAGGACGAGGATCCAGCTAAAGGGGATTGTCCCACTGTTAATCCCGGAGACTTTGTCTTGATAAAGAATTGGGACAGAAAGAAATTGGACACTCGGTGGAAAGGACCCTATCAGGTGCTGCTGACCACATCCACAACCGTGTGGGAGGAGGGGCAACCAAGGTGGATTCATCGAACTGACTGTAAACCTGTTGTTAAGGAAGTAGGAGAAACGAAGGGGGAATAATATGATGAAGACTGTACTAATGTTACTTTTTGTTCTATGTACTCCAAGTCTCCAAACAAATACTTTCCTTTCTCTATGCCACACATATGCAGAACGAAAAAGGCAGTCGGCTTGTTGGGTATGCGCCAAGTTATCCCAGCATGCGGAACCAGGAATGCCCTTGGAAGGAGTTCCTTTGAATAGTAGTGAGATGTTACCTGTGAGAATTATGAATTCTTCGAGTATATCCTGAGGCCCATTATTGGATCGATGGTGGATATCAGGATGTAGAACAACCCACAATTGTGGGTGTTTCTGTTTTAAGGGATGCCATTTACGAATACCTACAAAAGTGACCTGAGAGAATTTCTGTACAACCTGCCCATACTCTAAGTAAGGTAAATGGGATCTGTTATTGTCGTACTGGAAGAATAGAGGAAACACCGTTGAGAAATAGCTCTTGTACAGAAATTAGGACTGATCCCCCTCCGTACGCTGTTAATGGAACTTATTGGGTTTATGGTAAGAAGGCACATCCGTGGCTCTCAGGGCCTTATGATGACAAAGGAACTATCACGGTGAGAAATTGGACGGGATGTTGCTACTTTGCTTATGTAGCACCTTCTATATATTCATTAGCCAACATTTCTCATCATACTCAGCTAGAACGAAATAGGAGAGGAATTCCAGAAAGTGAGAGATTTTGGATGGTATCTTTTCTTTTCTATGGTATAGACAAAAATTCGCGAGAAGTATTCAAGTTGGCAGCTGCACTAGAAGAGTTGGTGAATAGTACTGCGAAGGTTTTAACTGATGTCCAATCCCAATTTAAGGATTTAACGACTGAAATAGCAGCTCTGAGGATGGTAGATTTACAGAAGAAGATGGCATTGGATTTATTGCCAGCCGAGAAAGGAGTGACAATTGCTGTCATAGGAAAGGCATATTCCAGATGAGTCTTCTAATATTACAGATCTATCTCAGCTTATCTCTCTACACCTTCTGATACCATGTCATCCCTTTCAAATGATTTAATATTATCTCATACACAGGGCTACACCACCCCTCCCCTGCCTACTAACCTATCTTTCTGATACACCGTATATCCTTGGGCATTCAGCTCCCAATTACAGCCATCCTTTAGGCAAGTTTCAGAGATGGCCACAACGTTATACTTGCCAATTTGTAGCTCAATTTCAAGATCGTCCATTTCATTTCTCATGCTACGTGCATTCAAATGCAACACTTTCAGTACAGTATTGACTGTTTTAACTGCACCACGCTTCTATTACCCTGTATCTCATCTCACTGGCTGTGATTAAGCCTCATCTCCTGCCCTTCCTTTCTATCATCTCTGTTGCACGCTATCGCTGATTTATTTTTGTTTTCCACCTCCTCAGTTCTATCACTCCGGATCATCAGCCCTCTGTCAAATTAGTTTAAACCCTCCCTAATAGCTCTATTAAAGCTTCCCGCTAGGATTTTGGACCCCTTTTGATTCAGCTGTAATCCGTCCTTTTTGAATAGGCTGTACCTCCCCGAAGAACCCCAAGGATCCAGTAGCCCAAAACCCTGCCCCATACACTTGTCTCTCTGTCACACAATGATATGCCTGAACATGCCACTTTTGCTCTCGTTAGCATGTGGCACAGGCGGCAATCCTGAGATTACTACCTGGAGGTCCTGATTTTCAGCTTCCTGCTTATCTCCTGAATTCTCTCTTCAGGACCTCCTCTCTTTTTTCTACCTATGTCATTGGTACCGAAGTGTACCAAGACTTCTGGCTGTTCACCCTCTCCCTTCAGAATTCTCTGCATCCGATCCGAGACATCCCGTACCCCGGCACGTGGGATGCAACACTATCTCTATCAGGCTGACAGAACCTCCTGTCTGTTCCCCTCACTATGCGATCCCCTATGACTACCATATTCCTCATCGTACTCCCTCCCTTCTGCTTCAGTGCCAGAGACCTACAGGAGTTGGACCTGCAGGACGGGCTGAGGGAGTTAGATGAGTGGGTGATTGCCATCCCCCTCAGTAATCGTTATCTCGCGTTGGATGCTGTTGAGGGGATGACCCTCTAGTATCTGAGCTCTTCCCATTCTTTCCATGACAGTCACCCACTTATATAACTCCTGCAGCCTCGGGGTGACTAACTCCTTGTATCTCCTATCTATCTCCTGCTCACGTTCCATTACAAGCTGTAGGTCATCAAGCAGCAGCTCCAGATCCCTAACACGTTCTCTCAGAAGCTGCACCTCGGCGCACCTGGCGCAAATATGTCCATCTGGGACACTGGAAGATTCCCGGGTGTCCCATATCTTACACCCACAGCGAAGTACTAACCCAACAGATAGGCTATCGTCCAAGTTTATATTCTCAGTAAACAAGTTCACTGCTTAATCGCCTAGAGGAGGGAACGAGATGCGCGATGTCCAAATCTGCTGAGAACACAGAAACAGAGGAAGGAAATCCAATGACGACGTTGTGATTCTGCATCAAGTAGTTCAAAAGGCAGATTGTATTTTGGCCAGTACCGCACAGGGAGTGGAGATTATGTAATAGGTTGGTGTAGCTACCATTGTTCACGGTGTTACTGAGGCCACACCTGGAATTCTATGCACGGTTTTAATCCGCAAGCAGAAAGAAATCTTAAGAGTAGCTATGCAGCCAACCAGATCAGTTTTACTAGTGTAATACATGGGATGATTTACCAGCAGAGGTGAGCTGATTTGACCATGAATTTAGAACACATTCACAAACATTAGGGTATTTGTGGAGAATCTTGATAGAGTATCTCTCCTCGTCAGTTAGAGAGCCACAGAGACGGTCGATGAGGGATGCTCATTTCAAATGATGTGTGAAAATTCCTGGAATTTTATATCTTCTATTTAATTTCGCTTTGTGATCAATGAGGTATCTATCCATTTGAGTGTAAAATCTTTGGGATTCCCTGACCCGAGGGTGTGAAGGCCTGTTGGCTGGGTATTTTTGAAGTGGAGGTAGATAATTAATTAAGGGGAGCGAGGGGAATGGATACAGGAGCTTAGATTATACACTGTTGTGTTGAATAATCATAAGATCATAACACACAGCAGGAGAATTTCTCCTCTTCTCTGCTCTAAGTGGAGGTCCCGCTATTCTGTGGGCATGTTCCCCTGGTCCCCAACTACAGGAAAAATCTTCTCCATGTGCACTCTTTCTCGGCTATTTGGTGTTCGAAAGCCTCTCTCATTTTTTTCTAAACGGTATCGGATACAGGCCCAGAGACATCGAATGCTCCTCATGCATTAACCCTGTCAGTCTCGGAATCATTTTTATGAGCCTCCTCTGGACTCGGTCCAATTCCAGCACATTTTTCCTGAGATGAGTCCCTACATTGCTCACGATACTCCGTGTGGTTTATCCAGTGCCTGATAACATCTCAACATTGTATCCTTATGAATAGCCGTCTCTTAATGAATGGTAACATCATATTTACATAACTTTAAAGGTGAGTGGCCAGAGTGGAGAGTAGAAAAAAGACGATGGACAGTGATTTTTTTTTTACTGGAAGGAGAAATCGATATTCGTGCCTTCAGGTTGGAGCTAAGCAGCTGGAATATGACGTGTTTCTCTTCAACCCTGAGGCTGTTAAGTCCAGCAACTCCAGCCATTACTATTCTGCCATCATCCCTGCTGGTGTCCCCTTCCAATCAACATTTGGTGTGCTCTTCTCCTGTGCCTCCGTAGTTCCCCTCACTCCACTAATAATGATACATCTTGTTGTACCTTTCCCCCTTCAAAGTGCAGAGCGTATTCTACCATGTTATGATCACTGCGTCCACATTGTCACTTTACCATAAGCTCCCTAATCAAGTTTGGTTCATTACACAGCGCCCAATCCAGAATTAACCTCTCCCTGGTGAGCACAATTACAAGCTGTTCTAAAAGGCATTTCATTGGTATTTTCCAAATTCCCTCTCCTGAGATCAAGCACCAGCCTGATTTTCATAATCTACTTCCACCCATCCCGCTCATGAACTGTTTGTCCCACTCTCATCGGGGAGGAGACAACGCAACATCCTCACCAGGACAACCAGCCTCTGAGACAGCTACTTCTCCCAAGCATTAAAGCTGATAAACATCTCTACCCACTAACCCACCCTTCCACACCACCAAACACATCAAAATAATTATTTTGATCTCATTTACACTTGTCTGCTGCAAATGGAATTAAACAACTTTGAATCTTGAATAAACATTTCAGCAGGCTGCACCTTCACATTTCTGTCCCTCAGCGTTTTTGCGGCAGAGCGCCACCTGGTGATAACGGAGTGCACAAAAACAGAGGCATCTGTATTGTGGCAAATCACCACCAAGTATAAGTGTTGTCCACAAAAGGGAAAGGTTTATAGCGATAAGGAGGGGTTTAGGGTGTTGGAAGCCAACTGTAAGTGAATTCAGTGCCAGACATGCCCCAAAACACTCTCCTCACCACTAGTCAGGGTAGCAAACAGTCCTTCCATATGAGATAACTTTTCAACATCGTGCCTGTTGGGGTCATCTACTGTTTCCAGTTTTCCAGGTGTGGCTTCCTCGACATTAGTTAGACCCGGTGTACTCTCTGCATTCTGGAAATGTTAGAGGAAGTCAGGAGGTCAGGTAGCTTCTGTAACCAATTTGTAAGCAGACCTTTATGGACTCCTGCTGAATGACTTCCAAGTACATAAGCATCTCTGATTTCTTTTTTAATTTTCTTCCATTTACTTTTTTCTACGCCGTTATGCCTTCTACCAATTTTTCATGACCGTACACATGCATACACTGTATTTCATCTGCTACTTCGTTGCCTATTCTCACGAAGAGTGCGGGTCCCAGAACAGATCCCAGAGGCACTGCACTGGTCACCGACCGCCATGCAGATCATGACACATGTTAAAGATCATCTGAAAATCCAAGCAAACAACATCTTCTGCCTCTGCTTTATCTATTCTGCCAGATATTTCCTCAAGGAATTCCAAGAGATTTGTCAGACAATATTTCCTCTAAAGGAATCCCGACTTTGGCCTACTTCATCATGCGTCCCGAATTACAGTACCCAAAATGTCAGCCTTAATACACTCTAACATCTTCCCCACTATTTTGATGAGACTAACTGTCCTATAATTTTCTTCACTCTGCCTCCCTCCCTTCCTAAAGAGTGGAGTGACATTCGCCAGAAACGTTCCAAAATCTAGTGATTCTTGATAGATCGTGACTAATCACTTTAAGAGAAAACTCAGGGGGAGCTTCTTCATTCAGAGGCGGGGAGAGTGTGCAACGATCTGCCAGAGCAAGTGGCAGGGACGATTTCAACGTTTAAGAAGAGTTTGCTTAGGTCCATGGATGAGAAGGATACAGAGGGCTATGGTCCGGGTGGAGGTTGTTGGAACTCGGCAGATTATTGCTTTGGCATGGACTAAATTGAGCAAATGGCATTTTCCTGTTGTGTAGAGTTCTATGACTCTAATGCCTTCACAATCTCTTCAGCTACCTCTTTCTGAACACTGGGCTGTCACCTACTGGTCGAGGAGTCTTACCAACCTTCAGGCCTTTCAGCTTACAAAACATCTTCTCTCCTTGGTAAAAGCATTTATCCTTAGTTCTGCCCCAGATACTCCTGAATGTTTGGCATTTATGTAATAAATTTAACGACACAATTGGAGTGGGTGACTTCAATCTGCAGGAGAATTGGGGAAGTCAGATTTGTGTCAGATCGCAAGAGAGAGAATGATTTGAATGCTTACGAAATGGCTTTTTAGAGCAGCTGATGGTTCAGCCTACTCGGGGAACTGCTATCTTACATTGGGTGTTGTGTAATAACCCAGACCCTATTAGGGAGGCTAATGTAAAGGAACAATTAGAAGGCATTGATCATAATATGTTTGAATTCCTACTGCAATTTGTGAGGGAGAAGCATAGGTCACTTGTGTAGTATCGCAATGGAATAAAGGGAATTATAGAGGTATGAGAGAGGTGATTCCCCAAGTGGATTGGAGAAGGATACTGGTGAGGATGACGCCAGAGCAGAAATGGCTGACGTTTCTGAGAATAGTTCATAATGTAAAGGAGAGATATGTCCCGCAGAAGTAGTTCTCAAATGGTGGGGCTAGGCTACCGTGGCTGACAACAGACAAACATACTTTATTGATCCCGAGGGAAATTGGGTTTTGTTACAGTCGCACCAACCAAGAATACTGTAGAAATATAGCAATATAAAACATAAATAATTAATTAATAATAAGTAAATAATGCCAAGTGGAAATTAGTCCAGGATCAGCCTATTGGCTCAGGGTGTCTGACACTCTGAGGGAGGAGTTGTAAAGGTTGATGACCACAGGCGGGAAATGACCTCCTATGACGCTCAGTGTTGCATCTCGGTGGAATGAGTCTCTGGCTGAATGTAATCCTGTGCCTATTATGGAATTATGGAGTGGATGGGAAACATTGTCCAAGATAGCATGCAACTTGGACAGCATCATCTTTTCAGACACCACCGTCAGAGAGTCCAGTTCCACCCCAACAAGTGCATTGGCCTTACGAATGGATTTGTTGATTCTGTTGGTGTCTGCTACCCTCAGCTTGTTGCCCCAGCACACAATAGCGAACATGATAGCACTGGCCACCTCAGACTCGTAGAACATCCTCAGCATCGTCCGGCAGATGTTAAAAGACCTCAGTCTCCTCAGGAAATAGAGACAGCTCTGACCCTTCTTGTAGACAGTCTCAGTGTTCTTTGACCAGTCCAGTTTATTGTCAAGGTATTTGTAATCCCCCACCATGTCCACGCTGACCCCTTGGATGGAAACAGGGGTCACCAGTGACTTCGCCCTCCTCAGGTCCACCATCTGCTCCTGAGTCTTTTTCACGTTAACTGCAGATGATTCTACTCACACCATGTGACAAAGTTTCCCACCGTAACCCTGTACTCACCCTCGGCTCCCTTGCTGATGCATCCAACCTCTGAAGATGGCAAGACTCTGCAGTAGTTGAAGTCCGAGGTGTAGATGGTGAAGAGAAAAGGAGACAGTACAGTCCCCTGTGGAGCCCCACTCTGTTTGACACAGTGTTGCAAGCATACGTACTGTGGTCTGCCAGTCAGGTAGTCGATAATCCATGACACCAGGAAAGCATCCACCTGCATCACTGTTAGCTTCTCACCCAGTGCAGCAGGACAGATGTTGTTGAACGCTCTGGAGAAGTCAAAAAACGTGACCCTCACAGCGCTCGCCGGCTTGTCCAGGTGGGCGAAGACACGGTTCAGCAGGTAGACGACGGCATCCTCAACTCCTAGTCGGGGCTGGTAGGCGAATTGGAGGGGGACTAAGTGTGGCCTAACCATAGGCTGGAGCTGCTCTAGAACAAGTCTCTCCAGGGTCTTCATGATGTGCGAGGTCAATGCCACCGGTCTGTCGTCATTGGAGCCACTGGGGCATGGCGTCCTCGGTACAGGAACGAGGCAAGACGTCTTCCACAGCACAGGAACCCTCTGGAGACTCAGGCTCAGGTTTAAAACATGGTGAAGTATTCCACATAGCTGGGGGGCACAGGCTTCGAGCACCCTGGGGCTGACATCATCTAGGCCTGCAGCCATGCTTGGGTGGAAACGTTTCAGCTGTCTTCTCACCTGTTGAGCTGTGAAGCCCAATGTGGTGGTTTCAGGTGGGGGTGGTGTAGTCATGACAGCAGGGTGGGGGCTGTGAGGAGGGATAGGATGGGAGAGTGGAGTATGTGTTGGTTGGGGACCGACAACAGATGAATCATGTGGGGGACAAAGTAAGTTAAGGACTGTATAAAAGCAAAGGAAAGTGCTTATAGTGTAGCAAAAGTGAGTCGGAAGTTAGATTATTGGGTAGCTTTTAAAATCCAACAACAGGCAACTAAAAAATGAAGCTATAAAAAGGGGAAAGCTGAAATATTAGGGCAAACTAGACAATTACATAAAGCAGTTATAAAAATATGAGTGAGCCACTGGAAAATTATGCTCTTGGGGTAGAAATGGGGAAGAGATGGTAGATGAACTTGGTAGGTACTTTGCATCTGTCTTCTATGTGGAAGACGCTAGCAGTGTGACAGAGATCCAGAAGTGTCAAGGAGCAGAAGGAAGTGCCATTGGTATTACGAAGGAAAATGTGCTAGGCAAAGTCAGGTTCTTAAAGTGGACAAGCCACCTGGACCAGATGGACTACATACCAGAGTCCTGAGAGAGGTTTCTGAAGAGATAACAGTTGGACTTGTCCTGATCTGTCAATAATCACTTGATTCTGGCAAGGCCCCGGAGGACAGGAAGATTGCGAATCTCACTCCACTCTTTGAGAAGGAAGGAAGGCAAAAGGAAGCAAAGTATTGTCCAGTTAGCCCAACCTCAGTGGCTGGGAAAGCATTCATTAAAACAGATGATGTTTTGGGGTACTAGGAGAAAAATGATAAAATAAGTCAAAGCCAACAAAGCCTCTGTACAGGGAAATCTTGCCTGACAAGTCTAGTAGAATTCTTCGAGGAAGTCATAAGCAGGATAGACAACCGAGAGGCAGTGGATATCATTTACTTGGATTTTCAGAAGGCATCTGATAAGGTGTCACATATGAGACTGCTTAACAGGATTCAAATCAGAAGAGATACTGGCATGACTAGAGAAATGGCTGACAGCCAAGAGGCAGCAAGTGGGAATAAATGAGGCCTTTTCTGGTTGGCTAGCAGAAGGTAGTGGTCTTCAGGGGTCAGTATTCGGTCCGATACTTTTGACATTGTTTGTCAATCATTTTGATCATGGAGTTGATGGCTTTGTGACAAGGTTTGTGGATGATACAGAGATAGGTGGAGGAATTGTAGTGCTGAGGAAGCAATGCAATTGCATCAGAACACTGACAAATTTGAAGAATGTGCAAAAAAGTGGCAGATAGAATATAATATTGGGAAATGTATGATAATGCATTTTGGCAAAAGAAACAATAGTGAACTATTATCTGACTGGGGAGAATGTTCAAACAACAGAAGTACATAAGTATGTATGAGTCCTTGGGCAAGACTTCCAGAAGGTTAATTTGCAAGTTGATTCTGTGATAAAGAAGACAAATGCACTGCTGGCAGTAATTCAAAGAGAAGTAGAATATACAAACAAGGAGATAATGCAAATAATTTATATTTGGGACCCATATCTCGGAAAAGGTGCATGGTCGTTGGAGAGAGTCCACAGGATATTGAATAAGATGATCCAGGAATGAAGGGGTTAAGATATGATGAGTGCTTGCCAGCCTTGGGCCTGTACTCCTGCACTGACCTATGTTTAATAAACGCGGGTGGTGGTGGGGGGGGGGGGGGGTGTTAAATCTCACATCCAACTAATGGTTTCCCATGCTGCTTCAGTCTTTAGAACCAGGGAAAATGACCCATAATGTGGAAATGAGTTGTGATTAAGGAGGTCGACTACCAATGTCAATCTTCCTCAGCTCAGAGATTTGAGGGGTGAAGACATCTCAGAGAGAACTGCAGTCAGCTCGACTTCTTCAGTCTGCAGTAAAATTCACCTGCAGAGTGGTGACTGTTTGGAATCCATCACCACAGGGAAAGAGAGAGGGCACGGGGAGCATTTAAAAGGACTGTCATGGAACTGAATTACTGGTAGGGTCCAGCCGGCCTCAATCAACTATCTACTGTAACCTAGGTGTGGTATAAATTCACAAAGTACCGGAGACAGAGTTTAAAATAGAACTGATTTATTTGTCTCAGGTCCAGAATATTAAAGTCCAGTCACATTAAAGGTGAATATGCAGCAGAAGAAACTCCTCCCATGCCCAGGGTGCAGAACTGGGTGTGGTGAGCAGCAGCAATAATTGTAGAGTTCAGCACCGACAGTCACTCTCGAAATTGCATTCTGCAACAGTGATGGACAAACATCCTGCATGCAGCTCATTGAAACTTTCTACCCAGTGTGAACCCGGTAGTGTGTCATAACGTTAGGTTACTGAGTGAACCCCTTCCCACATTCACAGCAGGTGAACGGACTCTACCCAATGTGAACTGACTGGTGTCTCAGCAGGGTGGATGACCGAGTGAATCCTTTCCCACATTCTGAGCAGGTGAACGGCTTCTCCCCAGTGTGAACTCGCTGGTGTCTCTGTAGAAGAGATAATCGTGTGAATCCCTTCCCACATTCACCACAGGTGAACGGCCTCTCCCCAGTGTGAACTGACTGGTGTCTCTGTAGGGTGGATGACCGAGTGAATCCCTTCCCACATTCTAAGCAAGTGAACGGCCTCTCCCCAGTGTGAAGTTGCTGGTGTGCCAGCAGATAAGATGACCGAGTGAATCTCTTCCCACATTCACAGCAGGTGAATGGCCTCTCCCCAGTGTGAACTCGCTCGTGTTTTTGTAGATCAGATGACCAAGTGAATCCCTTCCCACAGT
This sequence comes from Hemitrygon akajei, assembly GCF_048418815.1. NCBI lineage: Eukaryota > Metazoa > Chordata > Chondrichthyes > Myliobatiformes > Dasyatidae > Hemitrygon > Hemitrygon akajei. The sequence goes on from NW_027331935.1 coordinate 3,948,475, forward strand.
CTGAGCAGGTGAATGGAAACTCCCCAGTGTGAATTCGCTGGTGAGCCATTAGTGTGGATGTCTGCGTGAATCCCTTTCCACACTCTGAGCAGATGAATGGCCTCTCCCCAGTGTGAACTCGCTCGTGTCTCTGTAGATGAGATGATAGTGTGAATCCCTTCCCACAGTCACCACAGGTGAATGGCCTCTCCCCAGTGTGAACTCGCTGGTGTGCCAGCAGATTAGATGACCGAGTGAATCCCTTCCCACAGTTTGAGCAGGTGAACGGCCTCTCCCCGGTGTGAATTCGCTGGTGTGCCAGCAGATCAGATGATCGAGTGAATCCCTTCCCACATTCACAGCAGGTGAACGGCCTCTCCCCAGTGTGAATTGACTGGTGTTTTTGTAGATCAGATGACCGAGTGAATCCCTTCCCACATTCTGAGCAGGTGAATGGCCTCTCCCCAGTGTGAACTAACTGGTGTACCAGTAGTTCGGATGACTGAGTGAATCCCTTCCCACAATCTGAGCAGGTGAATGGCCTCTCCCCAGTGTGAACTGACTGGTGTCTCTGTAGGTGGGATGACCGACTGAATCCCTTTCCACAGTCTGAGCAGGTGAACGGCCTCTCCCCGGTGTGAACTGACTGGTGTCTCAGTAGGTGAAATGACCGAGTGAATCTCTTCCCACAGTCTGAGCAGGTGAACGGCCTCTCTCCAGTGTGAACTCGCTGATGAACCATCAGTTTAGATGACCGAGTGAATCCCTCCCCACACTCTGAGCAGGAGAATGATTGCTCCCCGGTGTGATCTCGCTGGTGAGCCATTAGGACAGATGACCGAGTAAATCCTTCCCCACAAATTCAGCAGATGACCAGCCTCTGTCCAGTGTGAACTGACTGGTGTGTCCACAGGTGGGATGACCAAATGAATCCTTTCTCACACACAGAACAGATGAATGGCCTTGCCCAGTGTGAACTTGCTGATGTAACTTCAGTTGAGATGACCAAGTGAATCCATTCCCACTGTCTGAGTAGATGAATGGGTAACCCCCTGTGTAAAATGACGGGCGTGCCAGTCGGTAGGATGACTGACTCCCCACAGTCTGAGCAGGAAAGATGATCGATTGAATCCCTTGCTCCTCTTCTTAAATATCTAGACAGAGACAGCAAAACTGGCATGTTGTGTTCGAGATTCCCATAGACAAATTCCTTGTCATATTAAACCTGTAAAGAGATTTAAAAATCCATCAGTGGGCGAAGGACAACTTTACTTTCAGATGAGATCACTGGAGTTGTCTTGGTGTGATCTGACATTACTGTGACAGTGAGGTTCATCCCAAGTTGGAGAGAGAAATGATCTTATAACTGGGCACAGTGCTGGTATCTAGAATGACCCTCAAACTCTCTGATGCTCTTCGTCTCTCTATAAGAATGGGGCATTTCTGCCATCACCAATCTGTGACCTGGCTCAGTTTGACTCTCTCCATTGGTATTATTCCCTGTTCCCCTTGAGCTGCATGGGTGCCTGGCCCCACAGTAACTGAAACACTCTCACGCAAATAGCCTTTGTTGACATGCAGCTAGGGTTTTCATTTATGTGCTGTTTTAATGCTTTGTAAATATCTCCTGACCTGGCTGGTGGTGTAGTGGCATCAGTGCTGGATCTCGGGACGAAAGGTCCCGAGTTCGAACCCAGCCGGCTCCCCTGCACGCTTTCCATCCGTGCTGGGTTACGAGCTGGTGATCCCTTTGGAAAATCAGCCAGCAGAAGTCAATAGCAAACCATTGTTGTAACTTGCCTCGTACGGGGCTCCCCACTACGTCAGAGAGGCAAGGAGGGAAATCGTCCGCGATGCGACTACCTTTCCTTAAATATCTCCTCCTCAGATGCATGGTTGGTTTGCACAGCTGTATTTTAAGGTTCTTGTCACAGTCATGAAAAAGTACAACAGTCCATCTCTGGCCCATCTACTTTCTTTGAACTATTTAAACTGTCTATCCCAAACCCGTACCATACAGTTACCTATCTGAACCTTTTCAATGTTGAAATCATGCTCGCATGCACCACTTGTGCTGGCTTCTCATTCCACGCCTGGATGACTGTTGTATGAAGATGTTTCCCCTCATGTTCCCCTTAACATTTCACCTTTCACCCTTAACCCATGGCCTCTGGTTGTAGTCCCAGCCCACCTCAGTGGTAAAAGCCAGCTTGCATTTACCCTATCTATACCCCTCATAATTTTGGTATACCTCCATCAAATCTCCCCTCAATCTTCTGTGTTCCAAGGAATAACGTCCTGACCTGTTCAATCGTAAGGACCCAAGTCCTCTAGACCCGGCAACATCGTTCTGAATTTTCTCTGAACTCTTTCAACCTCTTTTAAATCTTTCCTGTAGGTTGGTGACCAAAATTGCACACAATACTCCAAATTAGGCCTCACCAATGTCTTGTACAAAGTCAACATATCATCCATATCCTGTACTCACCACTTTGGTTCATGAAGGCCAATGTGCCAAAATCTTTCTTTCCATCCCTATCGAACTGTGACACCACTTTCAGTGAAATATTGACCTGTATTCCCAGATTCCTTTCCTCTACAACACTCCTCCATGCCCGACCAGTCACTGTGTAAGACCTACACTGGTAGGTCCTACCAAAGTGTAACACCTCACACTTGTCTGCATTAAATTCCATTTTCTGTTTCTCAACCCATTTTTCCAGCTGGTCCAGTTCACACTGCAAGCCATGATAGTCTTCCTCGCTGTCCACTACACCCCCAATCTTAGGGTCATCCACAAATTTGCTGATCCAGCTAACCATGTTCACATCGAGATTACTGATATAGAAGACAAACAACAACAGATCCAGCACTGATCCCTGTGGTAACCATGAGTCACAGGCCTCCAGTCAGAGAGGCAACCATCTGCTACCACACTCTGGCTTCTCCCAAAGCCAGTGTCTTGTCCAGTTTACTATCTCATCTTGAATGCTGAGTGACTGAACCTTCTTGACCAACCTCCCATATGAGACTTTGTCAAGTGCCTTGTTTAAGTCCATGTAGACAACATCCATTGCCTTGCCTTCATCCACTTTCCTGATAACTTCCTCAAGAGACTCTATAAGATTGGTTAGACATGACCTACTATGCACAATGCCATGCTGCCTATCCTCCAATCCTCCAGTACCTCACCTGTCACTAAGGATAATTTAAATATCTGTGCTTGTGCCCCGACAATTTCTACACGTCTTCCCCAGGGTCCCAGGGAACAACCTGTCAGGCCCTGGGGATTTATCCACGCTAATTTGCCTCAGGACAACAAACACCTCCACCTCTGTAATCTGTACAGTGTCCATGAAGTTGATGCTGCTTTGCCTCACTTCTATAGACCCTGTGTCTGTTTCCTGTGTAAAAACAAATGTCCCTCATCTATTTTGTTCCCTCATATGTATTACCATTCTGATCTTCCACAGGATTAATTTTTTCCCCTTGGAATCTTTTTGCTCTTAACATATCTGCAGAATCTCTGAGGATTCTCCTTTGCCTTGTATACTGGGCAACCTCATGCCTTCTTTCATCAGTGTTCACTTGAATTTCCTGTATCTCATAAGTACCCCATTTGTTCCTATTTGCCTGAACCTGGTATGCACCTCCTTTTTATTGATCTGGGAGATGAAAGCCAAAGGGGTGATAGAGCTGCATGGTGGGAGGTGGGGGTGGGTGGGTGTTAAACTAAAGATGCAAACTAAACTAAATGGGAGCCTGAATAGCATAACAGATAGTGGAGGTGTTTTGGAGACAGATGTTGTTCAGACCTCAGACAAAGTCAGGAATGAAAAAGTTCAGCATGGTGCAGTGAATATGCTGAGCCCTGTATATTTCAATACAAGGAGCTGCGTAGGAAAGGCAGATGTGTTCACGGCACGGAACAACACCTGGAATTATGACTCCAGGATCTGGCAACTGTGGACTGGGACAGGCTGCTTTATGGCAAAGGTGTGCTTGGTAAATGGGAGGCCTTCAAAGCAAACTTTTGAAAGTACAACGTGTCAGAATAAAAGGCAAAGATAGAAACTGTAGGGAACCTTGGTTTTCAAGAGATATTGTGACCCTGGTGAAGCACTAACAGGGATAGCAAGTAGGTTCTAACGGAGTTTAAGGAATGCAAGAGAACACATAAGAAAGTCCTGACAAAGTGTCTCGGCCCGAAACGTCGACAGCGCTTCTCCCTATAGATGCTGCCTGGCCAGCTGTGTTCCACCAGCATTTTGTGTGTGTTGTTTGACATAAGAAATAAATCAGGATTGCTAAAAGAAGGCATGAATGAGGTTGCCCTCACAGAAAAGATGAAGGATAATCTTCAGGGATTCTAGAGATAGATTAAGAGCAAAAGAATTGAAGAATTTAAGAGCAAAGTTGGTCCTCCGCAAGACCAGAATGGCAATCCACGTGTGGAACCAAAGCAGACGGGGGAGATCTTAAATACTTTTATCATCTCAATTACTCAGGAGATGGACACAGGATCTATGTGAGAGTGGAAAAGCTGCATTAAAATCGTGGACCCTGTACAGATTAAAGAAGCGGAGATGTTTGTTATCCTGAGGCTGATGCGGGTGGATAAATCTCCAGGGCATGACAAGGTGCTCCCTTGGATCCTGCGTGAGACAAGTGCAGAAATTATCGGGGTTCCGAGCAGATAATTAAATCATGCTTGGTGACAGGGGGAGGTACCAAAGGATTGGATGTTTCAATGAATCACACAAGTGGTTGTAGACGGGTCATATTCTGCATGGAGGTCGGTGACCAGTGGAGTGCCTCAGGTATCTGTTTGGACCCTTACTCTTTGATTTTTATAAATGACCTGGATGAAGAAGTGGAGGGAGCAGGCTGAGGGTAGCTGACACCAACAGAATCAACAAACTCAATTGTAAGGCCAGTGATGCTGTGGGGGTGGAACTGGACTCTCTGACGTTGGTGTCTGAAAGGAGGATGCTGTCCAAGTTGCATGCCATCTTGGACAATGTCTCCCATCCACTCCATAATGTACTGGTTAGGCACAGGAGTACATTCATCCAGAGACTCATTCCACCGAGATGCAACACTGAGCATCATGGGAAGTCATTCCTGCCAGTGGCCATCAAACTTTACAACTCCTCCCTCGGACTGTCAGACACCCTGAGCCAATAGCCTGGTCCTAGACTTATTTTCACTTGGCATAATTTACTTATTATTATTTAATTATTTATGGCTTTATTTTGCTATATTTCTTCACTATTCTCGGTTGGTGCAACTGTAATGAAACCCAATTTCCCTTGGGATCAAAAAAGTATGTCTGTCTGTCTGTCTGAAAACCAATGTTCCCTGCACCAGTTCGCTTTCAACTTTTAACTTGGCAAGCTCATACAAACTCCACAGATTCAGAATTCCACTGCTGAAGGACGCCCATTTCCCAAGTACTCCTTCGACAGAAAACATCCTGACCCAGTCCACACTTCTCAGATCCTTTCTGATAACATCCAAATTGTCCTGTCTCCAATTTAGAACCCCAGCCTCTGTTCCAGACCTCTCTTTTTCCATATTTACTTACAATCTCATGGCATTATGATCACTAGATACAAAGTGGTCCCATACACTAATTTCTGTCACTAGCCCTGGATCATTTCCTAATAGCATATTGCACACTTCTACTTCAGGAATTCTATGGACTGAATAAGGACACATTTGACAAATTCTACCCCAGCTATTCCTTTTACAGTATGGGAGACACAGTCAATATTTAGAAAGTTAAAATCGCTTACCATATCAACATTTATTTCTTGGCACAGTCTGCAATCTCTCCACACATTTGTTACTTTAAATCCCTCAGACTCTTACGTGCAACCAAGTCCCAGTAATGGCTACAATATCATAATTCCCTGTCCTGAGCTCATCTGGCTTTCCTACGATGCTTCTTGCATTGTGATATACACAGCTCAGCACATTCATCACACCGTGCTCAACCATTTGATTGCTGACTCTATCTGAGGTCTGAACAACATCTGACTGGTGTCAAGAAAACAAACTCTCGCTCAAAGTCACAAAAACAAGGGAACTGGTTGTGGACGACAGAAGGAATGGAGACAGGCTAACCCCTATTGACATCAATGGATCTGGGGTTGAGAGAGTGGACTGTTGGACTGTAATCACTGTTAATAAGAACTTTGATATCCTTTGGGTTTGATCAAGTTCATCTGCACTCTCACACAACCTATGTAGCAGGCCTGTAGTGGGTTATGAAGGATTTTCTCACTCCAGCTTTTTCACACCATCCATGTCTGATTTGCTTGCTAAATGATGCTTTAAAAAGTCAGATTTCCAAATATTACTGCACTTACTCCTACTTGCAAATTCTCCAGCAACTTCTGCATCGCCACAATACACAAAGGTAACACAATTTCTGTATTGGACACAAATATTTCCCCTGAACCCTCCACCTGACGGTGGCGAACTCACTGACAGCAATGCCAATGAATGTGAAGGGAAGGGCACTAGTCTGTCTCACTGGAGTCTGGCACATCTGTGATGTGAAAGCTACTTGATGCCCGGGGCAAAGGTGTTTGATATCATTATGTACCCAGAGAGAATGGGTCAAAACACGTTCTCACGGGTAGAAAAATCCAGAAGAAGAGGAGGTAGAACAAGCAACACACATAAAATACCGGAGGAACTCAGCAGGCCAGGCAGCATCTATGGAAAAGAGTACTAATGCTGAGTTCCTCCAGCATTTTGTGTGTGTTGCTTGGATTTTCAATTTCTGCACATTTTCTCTGGTTTGTGATTGTAGGTAAAACAAAGGTGATTTTCTCAACTGGTGGTGTATAAGATGTTGTTCCCTTTCTCCGAGTTCCCAATCCTTGCATTTAGATAGCTGGAGCTCAGCTCTGTCTGAGAGATCTATCGGTTCCCATTCCGTCATCAGCCGGAAGCTCCCCGGGGTCCGTGTACGGATCGTGAGGCTGAGAGAGAGGGGGACGAGAACAGGACTATCCCGGGATTTCAGGGCACGGTGTCCGAACGTCACAGCAATTACCCCGAATTCGGTGTTGAAAAAACCAGCGCAAACCATCTCTTACCTGGAGCCGATTCCTGGAGGCCTTTCTGTACTGCGCGCATGCGCGATATTTGAAACCATCCGCATCCCTGACGCCTGCGCGTTCGGTCGGTGCTTCAGCGATAGCGAAAATTGAAACGCAGAACATTCTGGGTAATCGCGGTGCCATTAAAAGTTTCTGCAAGCACCGGTTCCATGTCCATACCTCAGTTTTGTTTTTGTGTAGAAAACTCAGCAGCTCTCTTAACGCAGAAAACAGCTACCATAAACAATGCACTTAATATCAGCAACCCTTCCCAGTGTCTAATGCGAAAGTAGATCCTTCTTACAAATGCAGATTGAAAACACAAGAGATTTTGCTTTTGCTGGAAAACCAGAGACGCACACATACAAATTGCAGGAGAAACTCTGCAGTTCAGGCAGCAGCTAAGCAGAGGAGTACACAGTCTAGACATGCTGAAGGGAGTCGGCCTAAACGTTGTCTATTTATTCCTCTCCACATTTGCTGCCTGATCTGTTGATTTCCACCAGTATTTTGCAGAAATTAACCACCTTTTTCCGGACAACCTGTTTCCAAATGTTTCCGATCTTTGTTTTGTAGCCATAGCCTGCTGGTTTGATTCCTCCTCCTCCTCGTGAACTCCAGGCCCCATCTCTATCTGGAGCCCCAAAGCCCTGACTCAGGCTGGTAACTCTTTGGTTTCTGACTCTGCACGATGGAAGATTCACTGGCGAGTCTACTACCAGACGTTAGAGGTGCATTGTGTTGCGAGACCGCAGGTTCATTTACTGTGAGTGTCCCTTTAAGTGCCTGAGTGAGGCGGGACTGTGACGTCAGATACAAGCTGTGGAAGACTTAGAGGGAGAGGGAGAAGGAGAAGCTGTTGGAACTTCAGCTTGTCACTGCTATGGGTTGGAACTCTTCCATGCCCAGAAAATCGGGTTGATCATCGGCACGCCGTGCACAACGGATATGTGTGACTGTCACTTCGTATAATCCATTTGTCAGAATTTGCTGGAGTATCCTGTGGTATCACTTTTGTTGGCCCTTACCTGGAATCGGGGTGTTCTATGGTAACCACTTGAAGACGATATTCCTGTCACTGTCACCTGGTGATATTTCGAAGTGAATTTCGGAACGAATCAACGGATAAGACAGTAACCGTCCCTCATGAACCTGCAGCTGCCTTCAGTCACCGTGAAGGTTAAACATTTAACACGGAGCTGATTTGAACTTCCTCCCTGATGTGAAGTTGCTGGTGTTGCCGCAGCTGGGATGATTGAGTAAAACTCTTTGCTTACTCCGGACAGAAATGTGGCCTCTATGTACTGTGAACTCACCGGAGCATCACAAGGTGGGTTAACTGAATGAGTCTCTTCACACACACGGAGCAGGTGAACGGTCGCTTCCGGGTGCGAAGCTGTTGGTGTATCTGCGATGGCCGATTGAATCCCTCCCAAAATGAGAGCCAGTCAATGATATCTCACTGCTGTCAACGCTGACAGATACAGCGGAACTAACGAGCTGTTGTGTTTGTGATTCCCATGCACAAATCCTTTGACTTTTCTACACTGTTAAAACATTACAAAGCACGTCAGTGGGAGAAGGACAACATTTCAACTCAGATAATTTTAGTCTCCATGGTGTCTTCTGATAAAAATACTGTCACAGCTCAAAACAATTTGGAGGAACAAGACTTCATCTTCTAACTGGCCACAGTTCCGGCATCAGGCACAATATCAAACAGTCTGCTTCCGTCTGTATCAAAATGGATCATTCCTCCCCTTCATCAGTCTGTGACCTGGCTCAGTTTGGCTGTCTCCTTCGCATTCTGAGCATGCGCCACACACCTACTGAGATCACATTTAATTTACACGGCTGCGACTAGAGACTTTCTGATTATTATGTGTGACGGGGTCCTGAATCACCCCTATGAACTGTGTTTTCGAAAAGTGAGAGAGAGTTGTTGTTCAAAACCGGACACATTGTTATTAAGGGGGGGGGGGAGGGAGGAGAGAGAGAGAGAGAGAGAGAGAGAGAGAGAGAGAGAGAGAGAGAGAGAGAGAGAGAGGGGGGCAGAGAGAGAGAGGGGGGAGAGAGTGAGTTATGGTTTCTCTGCAAGCTTGTTTTGAATATACAAGGACACTGCCTGCTTGTGAGTTTTTTACAGAGAAAGAGCAACGAGCAGCTCATGGGTCGCCATGGTGACCGAGGGCGGTGTTATTTGATGGACGGCTGATGAGATACATAGTGGGTCAGCTGATAGGCCTACAGATACATGGTTTTGGACACTGAATGAGAAAGTGCAGTGTAGATAGACATATGGTACAGGGTCACATCGAGTTACATTGCGAGGTCCAGTCCATTTTATCGGACTAAAGACCATTGATCTGGCTTATAGCCGCGGACGGAATGCCCTCCTTAAACCTGGTTCGCGCCTTAAGGCTTTTGTATCTCGTCTCCGATGGGAGCTGTATTTGCAGCAAGAATGTCCAAGTTGTGGGTATCTGAGTACATGGCCTGCTTTTCCGAGGCAGGGGAAGTGTAGGGAGAGTCCATGGAGGGGAGGCTTGTTTCTCTGATGTTCTCTGTTCTCTCTTCTCCAAAGTTCTCTGCAGTTCCTTGCAGTCATAGGCAGAGCTGTAGCCATACGAAGGCGTGAAGTATCGACAAGAAGCTCAGAGACCTCGGCCTTCACCCTGCCTTGTCTAGCTGGATCCTGGAATTCCTGTCAGATCGCCGGCAGTTGGTAAGAGTGGGCTCCCTCACCTCTGTCTCTCTGACCCTCAGCACACATACCCCACAAGGTTGTCTCCTTGGCCCCCTCCTTTACTCTGTGCACCATGACTTGTGTCACCCCTCACAGCTCCAATCTGATAATTAAATTTGCTGACACTACATTGATTGACCTAATCTCAAATAATAACGAGACAGCCGACAGAGAAGAAGTCATCACCTCGACACAGTGGTGTCAAGAAAACAACCTCTCCCTCATTGTGTCAAAAACAAAGGAGCTGGTTGTGGATTACAGGAGGAATGGAAACAGGGACCAAATTCAACATTTCCAAGTCCGTTATTGCACATTTTAATATTGATCATGACACAATGTATGTGATATACAGTTAATGACATAAAGCATATTTATAGATTGTTACTGACAGAGAATCGTATAACCTGTGTTCCGTGTGTTATCCGAATGCACTTGCCTGTGATGCTGTCACAAGTCAGTGTTACTCTGTACCTGTACCTTCCCGTACTTGCGCACTTGGCAATAAATTCAACAGGACCTGAGAAATCTCAGTGAGATTTGATCAGTGATGATCATCTTGGCAGCTCGGTAGGTCGAATGTACGAGACAGTACACTGTTAAATGCAAAACCCTGAACAGTGCTGATGATCAGAGGGATCTCAGACTCCAAGTTCATCGCTCCCTGAAAGAGACTGCACAGATTGATCGGGTGGTTAAGAAGGCAAATGGCATGGTTTTCTTTATTAGTTGAAGCAGTGAGTTCAAAAGTCGGGAAGTTGTGTTGCGGTCGTTAGGAGTTTGCGGTCGTACTGTGACTGTTTCTTTAAGAGCGCCGGTGTGAGGAGGCGGGACTATGACGTCAGTCACAGGCTGACAGCGCTAACTGTGGATTAATCATGAGAGAGAGAGAGAGAGAGAGAGAGAGAGAGAGAGAGAGAGAGAGAGAGAGAGAGAGAGAGAGAGAGAGACAGAGAGACAGAGAGAGAGAGGGAGAGAGAGAGAGAGAGAGAGAGAGAGAGAGAGAGAGAGAGAGAGAGAGAGAGGAAAAGCTGATCACTTCAGTTTGTTGCAGCTGAGGCTTGAAACTCTCCTGTGCCACAAGAGTGGGTTGATCATCGGTACAGGGAACCACAACGAATGTGTGTGGCTGTCACTTCGTATAATCCATAGGAGTGGATTGTGGAATATCTTGGGGGACCGCTTGTGTTAACCATTGCCAGGGTATGTTGTGTGGCAACCCCGGTAGACGGTATTCCTGTGACAGGTCACTTTCGCTGATAACTCGTATATGGACGGATTCAACGGATAAGATCTTCGTTGACGGTTATTTTGAAGTAACGGCCTTTTCTCTACGTTTCACCCTGGATCACAAATATCTCTCTCCCATCATTTATTCCGTGGATTACTGAACTTTCCTACTTTACCATCTCAAGACTCTGAGCTTTGTTGCCTCAGGCTCGATAGTTTGGGAGTTATATTTACACAAAACACTGTTACCTTTCCTTTATTTCGTTAAGTTAATGTAAGTAGATACTAAAAAGAAATGGTTTAACATTAAAACCAGACTCCAGTGTGAAGTCTATTGCTGCTGGTTCGTTTCTCAAACGTTACAGTTCGTGACACAGCTTTATAAAACTAGTTAGACCACATCTGGAGTATTTCATAGTTCTGGGCGCCCCCATTCTCGGAAGGATGTCGGGGCTTTGGAGAGGGTGTGGAACAGTTTTACCTGGATACTGCCTGGAGTAGACGCAATGAGCTATAACGAGAGGTTGGACAAACTTGTGTTGTTTTCTCCAGAGCGGCGCAGACTGGGGTGAGACTGGATGGACATTTATAAGATTACGAAAGGAGTAGATACAGTGAACAGACGATATAATTTTCCTGCGGGTTGAAATGTCTGACACATTTAGGGTGAGAGGCGATGTGAACGGCAAGTTTGCTTCTTTACAGAATGAGGGGTAGCTGGATCTTTGTCTGGGGGTGGGAGACCCCCACCGGTCACGTGATATCGTCTGCCCCTCCCATTTAACCGCAGATGGGCAGGATCTTGGCGTCTGTGTCCGAGGCCCCGCCCTCCGGATGATGCAACAATTACTTCGCGCATGCTCACAGTCTACAGGCTCGCTTTCACAGCGCTGAAGTACATCTGCTCCGGGATCGGCAAAGGGTTCCCGCCTCCTGGGTGGGGAGCCGGGGGTCGGGATCACTGTCTGCGGGCCGAAGATATCACTTTCCCATCGGTGAGTATTGAGTCCGATCCCGAGTGGGGAGATCCGATATTGGCCGTGAGCTCCGAACCGAGGGCCAATTTCTCATTTAGTACCCAGCTATCTGGGCTCGTCAGAAATGTGTCGGCTTCACTGAATCTGCATTGAGCGATCCAAACCAGGAGCCCAGGCTGTCTATTTCCACAGAATTGAAACGGACGTCCCGCGAATAGGTCACGTGAGGCTGTGCGCCGCAGATATGCTCCGCCCTCCGCTTTGTGACGCAGGGTCACGTGGTGTGTGCCCACAGTCTCCGGATGAATGGTGATGCGGGATGGTGGGGGAAGTGGAGGGATGTGTGGTGAAGTAAACCTACCGAATGCTGAAAAGCCTGGATACAGTGCACATGGAAAGTTTGTGATTGACAGCACAGTGTCAGAGTAAAGATACTTCCCTTTAAAACTGAGATGAGAAAAATTTCTTCAGCCAAAAGATGGCTGATTTGTGGAATTTGTTGCCACAGAGGTTGGTTGAGTCTGCCATTTGGGTATATTTATGACAGAGATTAATATACTCATGATTGCTAAGTCGCTTCACAGTTACAGCAGGAAGGCAGGAATATGGTGTTGGAATAAATCTCTGCCATGGTTGAGTGGTGGAGCAGACTCGATGGATCGAATCACCTAATTCTGTCCCTACATCTTATGTCTTACAATGACTGAATGATGACTCCTTCCTATCCCATATCAGGTTTTGTGACGTGTCAGGGACAGATTTGTTCACTGAGATCGTTATATTTGTCTTCAATGTTTAGAGTTCAGGGAGCAGAAATATTTTGTTCTCCTTTGTATTGTTAACATGGTTCGTTATCTCTCATGTTAAAGTTACACCTGCGGTGAGAGATTTATCGGAAGAAAAGCCCACAACTGGAAGCAAACCACAACTGAAGACGAGGGAACAGCAACACGTGAACCAGCCCGAGGACTGAGAGAACCAACTGGAGAGAAACCTTCTGACTCAGGGTTTCCAGTGATTCAGTCAGGAGAAAGTTTGGTGAGTCTCATTTACTCAAATACTGGTCCTTTAGACATCACATAACTGTACAAAGGAAGGTAGGGAATAGTTGGAGTGAGCTGAATGTGACCAGAAATACCAGTTATGCCTCTATCAGACCCAGTTGCAATCACTCCAGATCTGCTAATGTGCTGTCAGTAGCACGGCTCTTTAAACTCACACACATTCCCTCAGTGTTTGCTCATTTGAAGAGCTTGCATCTTCTGAAGTAGCTTTTGGTTGGTTCTGAGTGTGGAGAGGGAAAGAGGGGTGTTTATATTTATTATCTTGCAAAAAGAAGTAATTGTTTGCAATTACTTGCTGCAAACTCACTACCCATACCCTGTACATTCTCAACAATATTAATTACATAGATGACAAGTAGCAATGGGTGTTACCCTTGGGAGCTCCAGGAGACACGGGCCTTGACTCCAATAAACAGCCTCCCATCATCACCATCTGCTTCCTACCATCGAGCTGTTCCCAGACTCTAGGCTCTGTGACAAACACAATGGTAGCAGCAGAATTAGACAGTGATTAACATAAAGAGAGATTTGTTGCTTCCTGAAAGCTGTCTGATGCAATGGACCAGATCCTCCTTTGCTCACAATGTAATCTGCCCTCGGAACCATCCTCCCGGGTCACACTTTGTCCGATAACCCACATCCCCAACCTCCCTCCACCAGCCAGTAGCCCCACAACTTTCCCACCATTTACCCCACACCCGTACACATCAACAGATTCATGTCACCAACATCCACTCTCACTGCTGGGGAACCACAACTAACTGATCCTACTTTCCAGGCCCAGACTGTCCAGCCTTCTGTCTCCATCCCAACCCTTTCCCCCCCTGCAACCGACATTCGATTTAGGTTGTCACGTAACCTGTAACCGGGTAACCAAACCAGCAGAAATGGAATGATACGTTGGAGTCTGGTGGTACTGTAACTAAAGGTGTTTATTAATAAACTAAGTAATACAGTATCCAAAATGCAAATATACATATACGACAGGTTAGCAATGATAAATACAGAAGTGTAGGAATAAGAATCAAAACCAAGCTCTATCGTAGTCAAGGGGTAAATGAATAGTCTTAAGATAATGCAGAGTTCAGTTCAGTTTGGGTTGAGGTAGTTGCTGTTGTGACGTTGGAGAGAGAGAGAGAGCGAACGAGAGATGAGCGGAATCAGCAGGCAAACCTTGCGTTCTCTTCTTGTTCCTTTGACCTGTTGTGGTCATCGATTATGACCCTTCCGTTCCCGGCTAGACCGTTCTTCAGTGCTGGACTTGTCACCCAGGCGAGGACGGACACATACACAAGCCCCTACCGGCCTGCCTTCACACACTGTGAGCTTTGGACCGATTCCCCCGAATCGATCCTCCAAGCCCCCACCTTCCTGTGGGTGCAGAACACTCATTCAGTGTCCAGTGGCGTGTCTGCCTGTGTCTCAGCAGACTCGTCTTTTATCTCCCCAGCCGGGGTTCCAGCCATCCATCAGCTGATCATGTCCATCAAACTGGCCACTCCCTCCTGTCTCAGCAGGCACCTGGCATCACTCTGCTGTGTCAGCAAGGATTCAATCAAGCAGGCAAAGTCCTTGGGAGTAAAGTCAACAATCAGCGAAGAAGCCATAATTTTAAATCCTTGTGTCTCTCTCATTATCAGCATGTGCAGCATGGCACCTCTCCCCATCTTTATCCCTCCCTCTCGTTAGCAGCATAGTTCACGGGGGGCCAACTCTGGACCCCATCTCCCCATGGTTTTCTCATCACACATAACAATGTAAACCCGAGATCCGCTCCTTCCTCATCGCCGCCCAACCAGGCTCAGAGCTCGTTAAGGAGCCTCGTGTGTGGTACCTTGTAAAACATATATGTCAAACTCAAGGCCCGCGAGCCAAATCCGGCCCGCAGTGGAATTATCTTTGGCCCGCGAGATAATATCTAATTACTATTAAACCTGGCCCCAGTAATTGAAGCGCCTATGGCGTATGATATAGCTAATGCTGAGTTTATTCAGGTACCAGGTTTTCAGGGTTTTTAGTGTTTATTCGGCAGTCTTCTTCATAAGAAACGGAATTTGTAAAGTGAAACACTTTGTAGTTATAGCAGAGACTGAGATGCATGAGAGCAGGCTGAAAAAAACAGATGCAACGAAAGCTGCGTTCGCACGCGTCCGACTGATCCGGCCCGCATGAAGCTGCATTTTGCTCAATCCGGCCCGTGACCTAAAATGAGTTTGGCACCCCTGTTAAAAGGTCTGAAAATCCAAGTGCAAAATATCAACCAACTCTCATTTGTCTACCCTGCTTATTATTTCTCAAAGCATTCCACCAAATTCATCGGGCAAGATTTTCCCTTGCGGAAACAATGCTGACCCTGGCCTATTTTATCTTGTGCCTCCAAGTAGGAGGCATCCTTAACAATCAACTCCAACATCTTTCAAACCACTGTCAGTCTAAGTGGCCTATAGTTTCCTTTCTTCTCCCTCTCTCCCTTCTTGAAGAGTGGAGTGGCTTTTGCAATGTTCCAGTCTTTCAGAACCATTCCTGAATTTAGTGATTCTTGAAGGATCATTAGTAATGCCTCCACAATCTCTCCCGCCACCTCTTTCAGAACTGTGTGTGTAAACCATCTGGTCCAGGTGACTTATCTGCCTTCAGATCTTCAGTTTCCAAAGAACCTTCTCTCTCCTTGTGGTCCCTTCTGTACAGGTCCCACCTTCCCTGGAAGAGAGCCATGGAACCAAAAATCCTATCCCCCCCCCTTCACTCCCCCCCCCCCCCCACATGCCTGATGTCATGCATGGGTTTGCTACACCGGTGTCTAACATCATGTGTGTGGTACCTTACATATGTGGGTTATTCTCGTGGTTGTGCAGTTTAATCTTTATTCTGTTCAGACAAGGGAGTGAGATCCAGTGTCACGTCCTCTCATTGTGGGCGGGCATTTTTTCATTCACTCCATTCCACTGTTAAAACTTGCCGAAGTGCAGCCAATGTTTCAAGGTATATATCCCTATTAATGCAAGAAGGAAGCTGAGGAATTCCTGAGGAATAATCAGTTTGCTTATAACAGCAGAATGGAAAATGTCCCTAGACCTGGTGGTACGTTTTCTGTTTTTGTGTTTTCATTTATCTTCGACCCGATGGGTGGTTGAGAATTGAGAATGTCTGGTCTGGAGTTCTGGGAATCTTTAATTATGTTGCCTGATTTACTGAGGCATAGAGAGAATCCATGGAGGGGAGGTTTGTTTCCATGATGTGCTCAGTGAAGTCCACAGTTCTCTGCTATTTCTTGAAGTCAACAGAAGAGAGTAGCCACACAAAGGTGTGATGTATCCGGATGGGAAACTTTTTATGGTGTAAACTTCAATTCGCCGGAGCAATAACCACACCACAATCAGTTCATTATTTTTTTCACGAGTTCACTTTATTCTTTTCCATGAATCATGGGAAGTTCACATCTGCAGATGTGCCGGGCTGTCCGTACCACTTTCTACAGGTTCCTGCGATTGAGGGAAGTACAGTTCCCATACCAGGCAGTGATGCAGCCAGTCAAGATGCTCTCAATTGTCTCCCTGTAGAAATCTCTTAGGATTTGGGGCCCATACCAAACTTCTTCAACCATCTGAGGTGAAAAACACAGCTGGTATGTACAGACCATTTGAGATCCTTGGTGATGTTTATGTTGAGGAACTTAAAGCTGTTCACTATCTTAACCCCAGGTCCATTGACGTCAATAGGGGTTAGTCTGCCTCCATTCCTCCTGTCCTCCACAACCAGCTCCTTTGTTTTTGTGCCAATGAGGGAGAGTTTGTTCAGTCAGTCAGATGTTGTTCAGACCTCAGATAGAGTCAGCAATCAAATGGTTGAACATGGAGCGATGAAAGTGCTGAGCTGTGTATATCACAATGCAAGAAGCATCGTAGGAAAGCCAGATGAGCTCAGGACAGGGAATTATGATATTGTATCCATTCTTGGGACTTGGTTGCACCCAACAGTCTGAGGGATTTAGAGGAACAAATTTCCAGAGAGATCGCACGCCATGCCAAGAAACAACGGTTGATTCAGTAAGTGATTTTATCTTTCCAGATATTGTCTGTGACTTCCATGCTGTAAAAAGACTAGATGGGGTAGAGTTTGTCAAATGTGCCCTTACTCAGTAGGTATGATTCCCGACGTAGAAGTGTGCAGGAAGCTGTTAGGAAATGATCCAGGGCTGGTGACAGAAATTAGTGATCATAATGCCAGGAGATTCAAAGTAAATATGGAAAAAGAGAGGTCTGGATCACGGGTTGAGATTCTCAATTGGAGAAAGGTCAGTTCTGTGGTATCAGAAAGGATCTGACAAGTGTGGTTTGGGACAGGCTGTTTTCTGGAAAAGGAGTACTTGGTAAGTGGGAGGCCTTCAGAAGTGAAATTTTGAGGATGTAGAGCGTGTATGTGCCTGCCAAAATAAAGGTTGAATGGTAACTGGTGCAGGGAACCTGGGTTTTTAAGAGATATTGAGGCCCTGGATATGTTGTTCCTCTAAATGCCTCAGACTGTTGGGTGCTACCAAGACTCATTAATGACTACAATATCATGATTCCACGCACTGAGCTCATCTGACTTTTTTTAGTTGTCTTCTGTTGGTTTCCAAATGCTTCCCAATAATTTTTCTCTTTTGTTTGCCCTCTCTTTGACTTTTATGTTGGCTTTGGCTTCTCATTTTAGCCACAGTTGTGTCCTCCTGCCTTTCCAATGCTTTCACTTCCTCGGATGTATCGATCACTCAGCTCCCGAATTGCTCCCAGAAACTCCAGCCATTGCTGCTCCGTTGTCACTCCTACCTTTTCCCTTCCAAACAAGTTTGTCTAGCTTCTCTGTCACAGAAACCTGGAGAAGTTCAGTAGGGAAACAGGCTACTTGGCCCATCTAGTCAATGCTGAAAAAGCATTTAAGCTGTCTAATGCAACTACCTGCACCGGGACCATCGCCCTCCATACCCCTACCATCCAGGTTCCCATCCAAACTTCTTTAAAATGGTGAAACTGAGCTCATATTCATCACTCATGCTGACATCTCATTCCACACTCTCACAACTATTTCAGTGAAGAGCTTTTCTACACGCTGCCGTTAAATTTTCACCTTCGCCACTTACCCATGATCCTCTGGTTATCATCCCACCCAACCTCAGTGGAAAATGCTGCTTGCATTTACCCTATCTGCACCTTAATAATTTTGTATACTTGTAACAAAACGTCAAAGCAATGTATGATTCCCTTGTTTATGTTTAGAGCATATTTTAGGTGAAAAGATGATGAGGGGCATTTTTGATGTTTATGTTTAGAGCATATTTTAGGTGAAAAGATGATGAGGGGCATTCATCGTGTGTATTGCCAGAGGCTTTTTCCCCCAGGTCTAAAGTGGCTAACATGAGGGGCATAGTTTTAAGGTGCTTGGAAATAGATACCGAGAGTATGTAAGGGGTTAGTTTATTTACACAGAGAATGGTGGGTGCTTGTAATGAGTACCGGCTATTTGTGTGAGAGTGTTTCAGTTACTGTGGGGCCAGGCACCCATGCAGCTCAGTGGGAGCAGGGAATAATACCAATGGAGAGAGTCATAATGAGCCGGGTCACAGATTGGAGATGTTAGAAATGCCCCATTCTCATAGAGACAGGAGGAGCATCAGAGAATTTGATGGTCATTCTAGATACCAGCACTGTGCCCAGTTAGAAGATGACTTCTCTCTACAACTTGGGTTGAACTTCACTGAAACGTTGTGAAGCCATATCACACCTTGACGAGTCAAGTGATCTCATCTGAAATGTTGTCCGACACCCATTGATGGACTTAGTAAATCTTTTTACAGGTTGAAAATGATGAGGAATTTGTCGACTGGAATCTCAAACAGATCATGCCAGTTTTGCTGTCTCTGACCAGATATTTACGAAGTGGAGCAAGGGATTCACTTCAGCTTCCTTCCTGTTCAGACTGTGGGGAGGGATTCACTCGATCATCTGACTGACTTCTACGCCCGTTATTTTACATGGGGGAACCCATTCACCTGCTCAGACTGGGAATGGGTTCAGTTGGTCGTCTCAACTGAAGGTACATCAGCAAGTTCATACTGGGACAAGGCCATTCACCTGTTCTGTGTGAGAGAAAGGATCCAGTCGGTCTACCCACCTGTGGACACACCAGTCGGTTCACACTGGGCAGAGGCTGGTCATCTGCTGAATTTGTGGGGAAAAATCCACTCGGTCATCTGACATAATGGCTCACCAGTGAGTTCACACCGGGGACAGGCCGTTCACCTGCTCAGACTGTGGGAGGGGATTCACTTGCCCATCTGACCTAATGGCTCATCTGCGAGTTCACACTGGGGAGAGGCTGTTCACCTGCTCGGACTGTGGGAAGGGATTCACTCGGTCATCCCAACTGAAGGTACATCACCGAGTTCACACTGGTGAGAGGCCGTTCACCTGCTCAGACTGTGGGAGGGGATTCACTCAGTCATCCCATCTGAAGGTACACCAGCGAGTTCACAGTGGGCAGAGGCCGTTCACCTGCTCAGACTGTGGGAAGGGATTCACTTGCTCATCCCAACTGAAGGTACATCAGCGAGTTCACACTGGTGAGCGGCCTTTCACCTGCTCAGACTGTGGGATGGGATTCACTAGCTCATCTAAACTGAAAATACATCAGCGAGTTCACACTGGAGAGAGGCCATTCACCTGCTCAGACTGTGGGAAGGGATTCACTCAGTCATCTGAACTGAAGGTACATCAGCGAGTTCACACTGGGGAGAGACCATTCACCTGCTCAGACTGTGGGAAGGGATTCACTTGCTCATCCCAACTGATGGTACATCAGCGAGTTCACACTGGGGAGAGACCATTCACCTGCTCTGACTGTGGGAAAGGATTCACTCGGTCGTCT
Source organism: Hemitrygon akajei (assembly GCF_048418815.1). Lineage (NCBI taxonomy): Eukaryota > Metazoa > Chordata > Chondrichthyes > Myliobatiformes > Dasyatidae > Hemitrygon > Hemitrygon akajei. The sequence goes on from NW_027331935.1 coordinate 3,968,486, forward strand.
CAATTGAAGGTACACCAGCGAGTTCACACTGGGGAGAGGCCATTCATCTGCTCAGACTGTGGGAAGGGATTCCTTTGCTCATTGCAACTGACGGTACATCAGCGAGTTCACACAGGGGAGAGGCCGTTCACCTGCTCAGACTGTGGGAGGGGATTCACTTCCTCATCTAACCTGAAGGTACATCAGCGAGTTCACACTGGAGAGAAGCCGTTCACCTGCTCAGACTGTGGAAAGGGATTCACTCGGTCATCTGACCTAATGGTACACCATCTAGTTCACACTGGGGAGAAGCCGTTCTCCTGCTCAGACTGTGGGAAGGGATTCACTCGGTCATCTCAACTGAAGGTACATCAGAGAGTTCACACTGGAGAGAGGCCATTCACCTGCTCATACTGTGGGACAGGATTCACTCAGTCATCCTCCCTAATGAAACACCAGCGAGTTCACACCGGGGAGCGGCCCTTCACCTGCTCGGACTGTGGGAAGGGATTCATTTGCTCATCTAACCTGAAGACACATCAGCAAGTTCACACTGGTGAGAGGCCATTCACCTGTTCAGACTGTGGGAAGGGATTCATTCGGTCGTCTTACCTGATGGCTCACCAACGAGTTCACACAAGGGAGTTGCCGTTCACCTGCTCAGACTGTGGGAAGGGATTCCCCTGCTCATCTCAACTGAAGATACATCAGCGAGTTCACACTGGGGAGAGGCCGTTCACCTGCTCGGACTGTGGGAAGGGATTCCCTTGCTCATCCCAACTGAAGGTACATCAGCGAGTTCACACTGGTGAGAGGCCATTCACCTGCTCAGACTGTGGGAAGGGATTCACTTGCTCATCCCAACTGAGGGTACATCAGAGAGCTCACACTGGCGAGAGGCCGTTCACCTGCTCAGACTGTGGGAAGGGATTCACTCAGTCATCTGAACTGAAGGTACATCAGCGAGTTCACACTGGGGAGAGGCCATTCACCTGCTCAAACTGTGGGAAGGGATTCACTTGCTCATCTCAACTGAAGGTACATCAGAGAGTTCACACTGGGGAGAAGCCGTTCACCTGCTCAGACTGTGGGAAGGGATTCACTTGCTCATCCGAACTGAGGGTACATCAGCGAGTTCACACTGGGGAGAGGCCCTTCACCTGCTCAGACTGTGGGAAGGGATTCACTTGCTCATCCCAACTGAGGGTACATCAGAGAGTTCACACTGGGGAGAGGCCATTCACCTGCTCAGACTGTGGGAAGGGATTCACTTGCTCATCCCAACTGAGGGTACATCAGAGAGTTCACACTGGGGAGAGGCCATTCACCTGCTCAGACTGTGGGAAGGGATTCACTCAGTCATCTCAACTGAAGGTACATCAGCGAGTTCACACCAGGGAGCAGCCATTCACCTGCCCAGACTGCGGGAAGGGATTCACTTGGTCATCTCAACTACAGAGACACCAGCGAGTTCACAGTGGGTAGAGGCCGATCACCTGCTCAGACCTTGGGAAGCGATTCACTCAGTCATCTAGGTGTATGTAACTCTTGCTTCGGCTAGCAGCTTAATGTAGGGGGTGATAGCCCCCAGCCCGGCCAAACTTGTGAAATCTTGTGTGGGTGGATGCTGTGTGATGTGTCCCCTGTTACAAATCAGTTCCCCGAAATTACAAACAGTACACAATATGCGATTAAACGATTGAGCTTTATAATTCTTACTTTGATTATAGGGTTAGTAAAGTAAACAAATAAAAATAGCCCTCTCTCTCCATTCACGTCTTCTCATCTCTCCCTAGCGAAAGACCACAAATTCTCTCTTCCAGACTCACAAGAAAGAATGTTTCTCTCATTGGATAGCCCCGCACTCCAAAACCCTGTTATCTCTAGTCTTAACCTAAACATTGCTGCTGCAGAGAAACCATTACCTCAGCAGTGAAACATTACAGAGAGGCCATTACATTAGCAGTGAAACATTGCAGCATGTTACACTTGTGACACACTACCGGGTTCACACTGGGGAGAAAGTTTCAATAAGCTGCATGCTGGATATTTTTCCATCACCGTTGCTGAATGCAATTTCGAGAGTGACTGTCGGTGCTGAACTCTGCAATTATTGCTGCTGCTCACCACACCCAGTTCTTTACCCTGGTCACTGGGCATGGGAGGAGTTTCTTCTTTCACCTTTAATGGGACTGGTGTTTAATATTCTGAATCTGAAACAAATAAATCAGTTTATTTTAATCTCTGTCTCTGGTACTTAAGTGAATTTATAACACACCTAGTGTACAGTAGAGAGTCAGCTCTGGCCAGCTGGACCCTGCCAGTGATTCTGCTCCATGACAGTCCTTTTAAATCCTCCCCTGTACGACCAAAACAGCATGGTTTTCCTCTTCCCAGCCAGATCTCTTGGAATTTTTTGGTGAAATAAGAAAGGTGGTGGGTGTTGTTTGTTTGGATTTTCAGATGGTTCTGAACAAGGTGCTGCAGCTGAAGCTGCTTAACAAGACTACAGCTCATGGTATATGATGTCTCTGTGCTGTTCCCGCTGGAGTTTAGAATTATGGGCGGGTTTCCTGACTACTGTAAAGCCAAGATAGAGAGGATATGGAGAGGATGTTTCCCATAATGCATAGCCCAGGACCAGGGGTACACCCTCAGACTACAGGGAAATCAATTCATAAGAAAGATGAGGAGGAAGTGTTATGATATAATGTTTATTCAACATGGCCATGACTGATCTATGCTTCTGTGTCTATCCCTCTCTATCTCCACCTAAAATGTACCCAGTCACCCACCTACACTCAGATAGAGACACTTCACTGATCCTAAAGGAATTTACATGGAAGATTTAGAATTTTAGAAATTTCCATATGTCTCCATTTAAAATGAGTGGCCCTTTTCGATCCCTGTCAGTTTCTCTCTCACTGATCAACATGTCTCTTTCCCTCGTATATCTCCCCTGTCTCAATCCCTGGTTTCTATCCCAGTTTAACTCCCCATCTCTCTTCCCTCCCATATTCCCTCCAATCTCTCTCTTCCGTCATTCTCTCCCATGCCTCTTTCTGCCCCTCACTTGCTCCCCGTTTATTTCTTACCCACATCCATCTCACTCTTCCCGCCATTCTCTCCCCTCACTGGTTGTTGCCACCATCTCTCTCCCCTCTGTTTCTCGCCTCTAACACTTCCCTGCCAGCTCTCCTCAGTCTTGCTCACTAACACTCCTAGTCTCTCGATTCTCTCTCCCTCTTTTTCACAACCACCACTCAGCCTCTCTCCTCCCTCCAACCCTCCCTCCCCCTCTTTCTCTATCTCTTCCTCCCCCTTCTCTCTTTCTCCCTCTTCCTCTATCTCTCTGTCACTTTCTCTCCCTCCTCTGCTTCATCCAACTCCAAACGCCAGTATGTTCCGATGTCACCAAGGCTACTTATCTTGTCGATTTCACTGTCGCATATTGAAAGGGACGGGTTGCTATCCTGCAGTGAGCACGGGCTGAGATTCAGTGTCGGGGTGGGTGTGTGGTTTGTAGACAGAAAGGGGAGAAGAGAGGTGAGAGTGAGCGGAAGTTGGGGTGACTGGAGTAGGAGAGGGAGGTGAGGAAGTGGGAGAGGATGTATTAGGATAAGAGGGGAGAGGAGGAAATGGAGAGTGAGAGAAGACGGAGGAGAAGCAGAGAGGAAGGTGTGCTGAGAATTGAGAGGAGGGTGAAGGGTAGGGAGAAAGTGTGTGGAAGATGAAGTGAGTGCACTATGGAGAGAATCGAGCAAGATGTTGAGGGAGCTGCACACGCTCACAGTGTTGAGGGAGTCCCATTCCCTCTGTCCTACTCACTGTAACTCTTCTAAGGATGTATTTTCATCAATGAAAACAGGATTCAACAGGCTGCGAGCAAGTACTATTCTGAACTGAAATGAAAGCTCAGACCAGAAAGATGAAGAAATGATCACAATCGAGCAGTTATTCCCTCTGGGGTGGTTACATGTCCTAAGATGGCTTTAGGAGCAAATAACACTCGCCAGGGGGACATTAAAGAATCTTGGTGGGGCGATAAGCCATCACTTAAGGCATCAGATCTGACCGACCATTAGTAGAGCAGGCACTTCCAAAAAAGGTGGTGGCGCTGGGACACAGGAAGAAGCATCACACTGCAGGCCTTGAGCATTCGTCATCACAACGCGTCTGACACTTGGCGATCTCGTCCGACCTAACCACCCTAGCAGACGTTGTTACAGATGCATAAATTAGCGACGGGGGTACTGGACTGTTCTCAACTCGCGGCACTGGGGCTAAAGTAGGTTGGGAAACTCTGCTAAAGAGGATTGAGTTAACCAATGGATGAGCATAACCGTCCACGGGTGAGATCCACCATCTGAGCAGACAAGGTGTCAATGTGAAGCGTCTGAGGATAGGCTCAAAACTGGAGATCTCTTCTCAGAAGCTGAGTGGTTCCTTGTGTCAATAGAGGACCAGGCGGTTGACACAAAAATAACAAACATGCACTTTGAAAGAGTAACAAATTCAAGACGAAGTGTTGTTCCTTTCTCAGGCTCTAAAGCAGAATATGCCATTTGATTGCTCACACAGTCGCCATCAAGTGGCAAGCATCATTATTTCAAAATCAGGAAGGAAGGTGACATTTCTCCCTGGAGTAGGAATTTGGGTGTTCCATGGAAATTTGCACAATTATGAACCAAATCCAGGAGTTCTGTAGTGTTAATCATTTCTCCACAACAGCTTTATCTGATACCAAGGACAAGTGCGAGATTTACTGTAAGCTCCTTAGACTGGTGACTTTCTTTTTCATTTCATCCTGACGCAAAAGACTGAAGTAACAAATGAGATGCAATTTTGCTGATTAGGTTTTAAATACCCTTGGATGCTCTCCCGCTTTATCATTAATGACAGGGTTGTGACGGTGACAGGGCTGGAATATGCTGGGCAAATAAACAGAAAAGGTAAGGTGAGATAGAAGGTGGACGTCGTGGGCTGAAGGTGTGAATGTGTGTTTGCCTGTGTTGTCCTCTCTCGGGCTCTAAACCAGTTTTATTCTCTCCGCTGTCATGTTCTTCGGTGACCGTCCATTCTGCAGTGTCCAGATGGAAATCACGGCAACCGCCTCTGAGAAGAGGTTAGATATTTTGTTTGTTAATTAGTTGAATGGGAGTAATGACGTTAGAACAGTAGTAAGACAGTCATATCCCACCCACCCGGGATCCGTATAGTATCCCGTCTTTGGAACGCAGTCTCCAGGTATATTGTCAATCACTTTCACGGGTTGCAATATAAGAAGTAGGGCACATGATTCAAACAGACCAGAACACTAGTTGTTATCAGAACCACAGACGCAGTTTTCCCGGCGCAATTCTTTACTCTCCACCTCTGGCAACAGATGACGACAAACCGATCAAAGGTAAAGCTGACAGTGGACCAGACAGAGGAGTCTGTGGCTGTCTCTGTCAGGGCAGCAATCACACTGCATACTGGGGTGATGGCCAGGTAAGTCCCAGGGAAGTAATAATAACTGAGCGGCCACATTATCACCACCAAGACAACGGTCAATAGATCCACCGTTGTCATGGCTACCAGGTAGCGAGTGGTGTAGGTGGAGAGGCCGCACATTCCCCGGGACAGGATCACAATCGTCACTAAATTCATTTGGGGTGGGGTGGGGACAGCAGAAGGAATCAATGAATTACTCTCTCACGCTCTGTGGGACAGAGATAAGCTGTAAAGAGAGAACGATCAAACCTGGCGGGCGCTCAATACTGGAGGTTTAAAAGGCATAAATCGTGCTTCGCAGACTGAGCAATGGCGCGCAAGCAGGGAGAAAGGTTACATACTCGGTACTGCAAGAGGAGCAGGATTTGGGAATGAGGCACTGTCAACTGATCGCCAAGGGAGCTTTACGACCGATGTGTAAAGTTTGGATACCTCGGCACTTCCTTCATATCCTGGCACTCATCGCATGTCGCTACGCCCCGCTGCCTCTGAGGTTGTCCATTTACAACGTTCAAAGTTCGTAGCACATTTACTTCCTCTGTTCGCAGGCATCCATCTCCTTTTCGACTCCCGTTTGTCACCTGCCCTCGCCGGCCCAGCTGGGCTCGCTGCTTTCAAATTCTGCAACTACACTTGGACGCGGTTCCTTCAAGGGATCAGATCAGGAAGTTCCCATTTTCTTTTTTTTTTGCACATTCTTCCTGACCTGCTCAAATTACAGAAGCATTATTCCAAATGGTTCGATGTTTATTTTTCCAGACCAGAGTATTGCATGTACATTACCCCGTCAGGCATCTAACAGACACCTCTGGTTGGCGAAACCCCTCTTCACGGATAATAAGCCGTGGAAACAAACCCTTGTAAACCAAAACGCACAGCGACACGATTTGAATTTTCAAAACTCCCGATGGTCCGAGATTGAACACACAAGTGAATCTCATCAGGGTTTCGCTTTCCGCGTTCTCCTCAACCTTGTAGCATTTTTTCAAACACAACGCAATTACGTTCAATTTTAAATTAAAGCATCTTGAACTACTGGTGCGGGGAAAAAAAAAACGCCGTGGCCCTGGGTGGTGCTGAGCTCGCTGGAGAATTGGAGTTTACTTTGATAGCGGTTTTACCTTGATAAATCAAAGCTGCCTGTCATGTCCACAAAATGTATCCATCTCCCCGATCTTCCACTCTACATCTGTTTCAGTTAATGTTTGTTTTTTTTTCTTCTTATCAGCCTTGTCTATTGATTAAACTGCAAGGAACCTTCTGACCGAACACAAGAGTTCTGTCACAATGACTGCACTACACTCACTAATACACCGGCATCACAACGGCTGTCGGTAACTGAACGGGTCCAAAGACCGCGCACATTGAACTGCAAATATTAGTTCGCGTCTGTTCCTACCAGGGACACCAATAACGGCAACGATCAAGTAATATATCTTTCTCATACTGTAGTTAGTTTCAGGCATTCAGGGTGTGATTCACCCTGTATTCGAGCTGCCCGCAGTCTCGCTGAAGAAACTCTGAGCTGATGAATCTCCACGGTCATCCATTTATACTCACTCTAGCACGCTGAGTGTTCAATTGTACACAAGGCTGACGTGTTTTCCAACAGCTGGGGTAAAAATAAACATGATTTCATTCAGGTAAAATCCCAGGTATGATGAGGTATGGAGCTTCACACGAAATTGCAAAATCCCAAAGACGAAGAAATGATGAATCGAGAATTCAGTGAATGCTGCCGTGAAAGTCTCTCAGTCTCACCTCTCGGTTTCATGATTCTTATTGTTGATCTTGTCCATTCCCAGACTCCATACACTTTGTCTGGATTATAGATCCGCTCTGGGAAATTGTCTCAGTTATCGATCTTTCAATAGAAATATAAAAAAATATGTTGTTTGTATGCTCCTGTAATATAGTGAGGAGCCTTGAAGTGATACCGCATCCAGACTTACGAAGATAATGAACGCACGAAAACCGTTAATCACAATAATCACAACACATACAACATGCTGAAAGAACTGAACGATTCAGCCAATATCTATGGAGATGAATAAACTGTCGACGTTTCCTACAGACATGCCTTCTTCAAGTTAATTAACACTGTGTCGAGTCCCTCAGCTCCAACAACAAAAAGCAGAATTTCCCAGTGGCCAACCATTTCAATTCCAATCCCCATTCCCAGTCCGAAATGTCGGCCCATTGTCTCCTTTTCTGCCACATTAGCACCCTCAGGTTGGAGGAGTAACCTGCATATATATTCCCTCTGTGGAGCCTCCAATCTTATGACATGAACAGAGACATCTCGGCTTTCCGGTGTTTTCCCTCTCCCCTTTCCCTCTTATTCATTTCACCACTTGGCCCCCTAGTCTTCTCTTCACCTGCCTATCACCGCCCTCCGGTCCGCTGCTACCTCCCTTTCTCTCGTGATCCACTCTATCCTATCAGATTCCTTCTTGTCCAGCTCTTTACGTTGTCCCATTATCACCCCTAGCCACACATCACCCCCCTATCCGACGCATCTGACTTCAGCTTCTACCTTCCCGTTTGTGCTCTTCCCGGCTCCACCCAACTTTCTTATTTTGGCGTCTTCCCTCGTTTTATTCCATCTTGAAACGTCAAATGTTTATTCATTTTGATTCATGCTCCCTGAGCTGATGAATTCCTCCAGCATTTTGTGTGAGCATAAAACTGATTGTAGTCTGTCACGTGATAAACCAGGTGCACTCAAAGTTTGCATCGATAAGAAGTAAATAATTCCATTGGTGCAACTACTTAAACTGTCAGAGTCTCTGCATTCATTACATTTGTACCAACACTGACAATTGCTTTGCAGATGCACTGAAGTGGTAGTGTTGTTAACAGCATCTGGAGGTTAACCTTTAAGGTACCCTGTATAAGGACTTTCAAGTCCCTTTGAATCTCTGCATTTTGAATACTCTCCTTATCTAAACAATAGCCTTCCTGTTTATTTCTTCCACTAAAGTGCATCACCATGCAATTTTCAAAATGTTATTTAAGTTGACACTTCTTTGCCATTCCATTAAACTATCCAAGTCTCTCTGTAGGCTCTGTGTTTCCTCAACACGACACACTCCTCCACCTTTGTATCATCAGCGGATTCAGCCACAAATTCAATAATCCCATAGTCCAAATTATTGATATACATTGTAAAAAGGGGTCCCATTACCAACCTCTGTGGAATTCCACTGGTAATCGGTAGCCAGCCAGCATAGTATCCCTTTGTTTACTGCCAACCACCTAATGCCCCACCCGTGCTAGTAACTCCCCTGTAATTCTATGAGCTCTTATCTTGGTAAGCAGAATCATTTGCGGAACCTTGTCAAAGACCTTCTGAAAATCCAAGTGCGCCACATCTACTGCATCTCCTTAGTCTACCTTGCTTGTAATTTACTCCAAAAAGTGCAGTAGGTTAGTCAGGCAGGATTTTCCCTTCAGGAAACCGTGCTGACTTCAGCCTATCTTGTATGATGCCCCGGGATGTAATCTCATCCCTAAAAATCGATTCAAACAACTTCTCAACCACTGATGTCAGGCTAACAAGTCCATAGGTTCCTTTCTGCTGTCTCCACCCTTCTTAAATAGTGGCATAATATTTGCAATTTTCAAGTACAATGTCGCAATCTACCGATTCTTGAACGAACATTGTTAATGCCTCCCCAATCTCTCCAGCTATTGCATTCAGAACCCGAGGGTGCATTCTATCAGTTCGAGGAGATTTATTCACAGTCAGACCATTAAGCTTCCTGAGCACCTTCTCAGTCGTAATTTTCACTGCACAAACTTCACTTCTCACACACTCCTTCAGGTCTGTTACACTGTAGATGACTTCCACTGTGAAGACTGATGCAAAATACGCATTCGGTTCCTCTGCCATCTCTGCGACTCTCATTACAATATCTCCAGTGTCATTTTCTACTTGTGCTATACCTATCCTCAACTCTATTATTCTATTGTTGGAAGAACGTTTTGGTATCTTCTTTGATATTAGTCGCCGGCTTCCTTAAATAATTCATCGTTTCCTTCCTAAAAACCTTCTTAGTTTGCATCTGTAAGTTTTTAGAAGCTTCCCAATCGTCTATATTCCACGAGATTTGCCTTACTTATTTGCCCTCTCTTTTGCTTTTATTTTAGCTCTGAATTCCCTTGTCAGCCACAGTAGAGTCCGTCTTCCATTCAAAAATATATATTTTTTCGAATATATCTGACTTATACTTACCGCATTTTTTCACGGAAACTGCAGCCTTTGCTGCTCTGCTGTCATTACTTTATTCCACTGAAATACCGACACATAAATAGTTTGTTACTCCTTCTCAAATTTCAAGGTGAACTCGATCCTATTGTGATAACTGTTTCCTAATGGTTCCTTACCTTAAGCTCTCTTATCACTTCAGGATCATTGCACAGCACCTAATTAGCACAGCCGATCTCCTAGTAGATTCAACTGTTCTAAAAAGCTGTTCTAAAAAGCCATCCCTTAGACATTCTACAGACTCTCTCTTTTCAGGTCCAGTATTGGCCTGGTTTTCCCAATCCACTTTCATGTTAAAATACATGAGGATTATCGTGACATTGCCCTTCTGACACACCTTTTCTATCTCCTATTGTAATTTTTAGTCCACATCCCGGCTGCTGTTTGGAGGCCTGTATACAACTTCCATTAGGATACTTTTACCCTTTCCATTTCTTAACTCAACCTATAGAGACGCTACACCTTCCGATCCTATGTCATCCCTTTCTAATGATTTAACATAATTTCTTATACACAGGCTACACCACCCCGCCTACTAACCTATCATTCCGATACACCTTATATCCTTGAGCGTTCAGCTCTCAACGGTAGCCATCATTTAGCCAAGTTTCAGAGATGGCCACATCGTACACAACCTGTAGCTGAATTTCAAGATCGTCCATTTTATTTCTTATTTCGTCCATTCAAATGCAACACTTTCAGTACAGTATTTGTTGCTTTCTGATTTGACTGCACCACGCTTCTATAACCCTGTAACTCATCGCAGTGACTGTGATTAAGCCTCATCTCCTGCCTTTCCTTTCCATCATCTCTGTTGCACGCTATCTCAGCTTTTCAGTATTCGAGAGCCTCCCTCAGTTTTTGTTCTGAACGGTATCGGATACAGTCCCAGAGACATCTAATGCTCCTCATGTGTTAACCCTGTCAGTCTCGGAATCATTTTTATGAGCCTCCCCAGACTCTTTGTCCAATTCCAGCACATTTTTCTTGAAATGAGTCCTTACACTGCTCACGAGTCCCCGTGATTTAACCAATGCCTGATAGTGTCTCAATATTGTATCCTTATGAATAGTCCTCTCGTAATGAATGGTGACATCACATTTACAGAACTTTAAAGGTGCATGGCCAGAGTGGAGAGTAGGAGAGGCGATGGGCAGTGATTTTTTTTACTGGACGGAGAAATCGATATTCGTACCTTCAGGTTGAAGCTGCGCAGGTGGAATCTGATGTGTTTCTCTTCAACCCTGAGGCTGTCAATTTGAGCAACTCCAGCCATTGCTATTCTACCATCATCCCTGATAGTGTTCTCCCAACCTCCGCAGTTCCCCTCACTCCACTAATAATGATGACTTGTTGAGCCTTTCCCATTTCAAAGTGCAGGGTGAATTCTAATCTGTTGTGATCACTGCGTTAACATGTTTCCTTTACCATAAGCTCCCTAAACAAATTTGCTTCTTTGCACAACACCCAATACAGAATTAATTTTTCAGTAGTGGGCACAATTACAAGCTGTTCTCAAAGCATCTCATTGATAATTTCTAAATTCCCTCTCTCGAGATCAAGCAACAACCTGATTCTCATAATCTACCTCCACTCATCCCGCTCATGGACTGTTTGTCCCACTCCCTTCAGGGGGTAGACTGTGCAACATCCTCACCAGAACTACCAGCCTCTGGGACAGCTACTTCTCCCAAGCAGTAAGGCCGATGAATATCTCTACCCACTAGCCCACCCTTCCATACTGCCAAACACCTCTATTTTATAAATTCCTGTCTTCGCAGGTATCCTATACAAGTGTCACTTTATGGACATACAATCAATGCGTGCACAGTATAGAAGCTGTGGATATACATTTTTACTATTGTGTTTTGTATTGCATTGGAGACGAAGTAATAATTATTTCGATCTCATTTACACTTGTCTGCTGGAAATGGAATTAAACAACCTTGAATCTTGAATAAACATTTCAGCAGACTACAGTGTCACGTTTCTGTCTCTCAGTATTATTGCAGCAGAGTGCCACCTGGTGACAATGTAGTCCACAAATCAGGGGGTCCTGTTATTGTGGCATATCACCACAAAGTGACAGTGTGGTCCACCAAAGGGACAGGTTTACGGCTATAAGGAGGGGTGTAGTGGGCTGGAAGCCAATTCTGCAAGTGGATGAAGTACTCGATCTGCCTCTAACTGCTCTCCTCACCACTCGTCAGGGTCCCAAACAGTCCTTCCATATGAGGCAACTTTTCAACATTCTGACTGTTGGGGTCATCTACTGTTTCCAGTTTTCCTGGTGTGGCCTCCTCGACATTAGTGAGATCCGATGTACTCTGTACTCCTGCACTGACTTATGCTTAATAAATGCGGGTGGGTGGGGTGTTAAATCTCACTGAACCCATCGAATGTGGGAAGGTCTAGATAGTGTGGATGAGGAGCGGACTTTTCGTATATTGGGGGTAAGCATAAAAGAGGACGCAGACTCAAAACTGAGGAGCGACCTTTTAGAGTAGTTTGCAGCATCTTATTTATTCAGAGAGCAGTTAATCTGAGAAATTTTCTGACACCGATGGCGGCAGGGGTCAAGTCTGTGGGCACTTTTAAGGCAGATGCTAATAGCTTGTTGATCAGTCAGGGCATTATAGGATCTGCCGAGGAGGCAGGTGCATGGGGTTGAGTGAGAACCACGATCAGCCATGATAGAATGGTGCAGCAGACTTGATGGGCTGATTGGCCTAATTCTGCTCCTACGTCTTACGGTCTTATCCTGCTAGTGTCTTACACAGTGAAGATTGACACAAAATGCTTATTACATACGTTGGCTATTTCTTTGCTCTATTACTAACTGGCCAGCATCATCTTCCAGCGGTACAATATCAACTGTTGCCTCTCTTTTACTCTCTATATATCTGAACAACTTTTGATACTTGATATTATTGACTCACTTACCTTAATTTTTCATCTTGTCTCTCCTGTGTGTTTTTTTTTTTTTATTCTGTTGGTTGTGTAAAAGCTTTCCAATCCTCTAATTTACCACGAATTTCTTGCTCCATTATATGGCACCGCTTTTGCTTTTATCAAAAACAGGAGAAAATCTACGGATGTTGGAATACATAGAATGCAAACAAACAAGGCAATAAATGCAGAAAATGCCAGGAGAAACCAGACAGAATCCAACACAATCCAGGATCCTGCAACAGTTGAACTCAATCTGATTACTTACAAAGGTACAACCAAATGGCTAATCAATGATTAGATGATATGCAACTAAAAATTGATTGGGTATGCTAATGAAACCGAAAATGTAACTGAGATAAAAATTATTATAAAAAATGCTGTACACTGGAGCTCGGTGGGCTTTCGGTGATAGGTTCATTGATTGCCTCAGCCTTTGTTTGCAAATAAAGGTTTAAATTTCTCGAGGAATTGTCTGCGTCTCGTGGTCATTTCAAGTAACCACGACAAAATTGGCGTCACGAACAGGATCGGAAAGAGACCCGCGAAAAAGATTCGACGGGTAGGGGCCGCTTCCCGGTTCCTCGGGAGCACTCACAGAGCTAACAGAATTACGGGTGCACCCAGAAAAAAGATAAGCACTTTTTGCGACAATTTGGACTAAAATTCTGTTGGTTTTGGGGGTCTCGGGGACTCAGAGGTGTGCAGCAACTGCTGAAGGGTCTCTCCGATCCAAAGAATCTGGCAGAATTGGGGGTTTGACAGGAGGCTCAGAAGATTGATCGAGAACACTGCAGTGGGGGTAAGTACGAATAAGGTAATAAAAAGTTGAGTAAAGAAAATTCCACGTGGTGTTGGTAAGTACCTGTGGATACCGCTTCGCACAAAGCGAAGGGCTGAATGGGCAGGGAAAGGAAAAATAGAGAAAATCCCTGTGGATACCGCTTCGTATGAAATGAAGGGCTGAACAGGCAGGGAGAGTGAAGAGAAACTTCTGTGAGTACTGCCCTAGGTTGTGGGCTGCTCGGGCAGAACGGAATAGAAGGTAAGAAGAATTTGATAAATTGCTTGAACACTGGTAGAATAAACTGTAGGGCTCGGCGTGGAGATAGGATCGGGGAGGTATTTGAACTGTGAGATTTTTTTAAAGAAATAATACCTAAGAGAAGAAGAGAATAACATGGCGGAAGAAAAAGGAACAGCAGTAGACATACTGTGCAAGAAATTCCCGGTAAGTAGAGGTGAGATTACTGCAATTTCAGAGAAATGGGAAAAAAGAACCAAAAACCTGCGCACGAAATGGCCAAAAGAAGGGACATTCGATGTAAGCTTGTGTGAAGAGATGGAAGCACTAATTAAAAATCATAAACCAAACGATAAGTCCAAGAAAAGGGAGGAAAGGAGAGAGCAGGAGATGAAAGTATTGAAACTTTTTAGGATGGAGGGAGAGAGATTGAGAAAGACAGGCAGGATATTGATAATAAACGAAAAAGACAACAGGGAACAGGAAAAACAGTCGGGTGGGGGAGAGGAAAAGCCGGCTTCAGCTCCATACCTGGATCTGAAAGAAGTAGAAAGACCCCCTCCCTATTATGAGCAGGGAACACCAAAGCAGTGCCCCATGATATCAGGAACAGTAAGCCTGCAGAGGGAAGTAGAGGTCTGGGACCCTGAGGAGAAAAGAAGGAAATATGAGAGGGTGAGAGAGGTGCTGAGGAACGAGATAGAGGGAGAAAAGATAAGGATGGAACAGGAAAGAAGGGAGATGGAAAGAGAAGTGGAAAGGCTACAGCAGCTGAGAGAGAAGAGGGATTATGAGGAGTATCGGTTATACTGTAGAGACAGACAGACTAGAAGAGAACAGGAATCATCTAGACGGCAAGAACGGAGTGAATTGAGAGGAAGTTGGAGGAAGGTAGGAGACGAGAGTTTGGAGGAAGCACGAGAGAGAACAGAGAGACAGATATTGGAGATGGAAGAGGGGACTAGAGGAAAGAAGGAGCAAGGGAGAAGGTATACCCCAAGGAGGCATGAGTGGCAGCCAGTAGAAATAGGGTCAGCAATAGATGAAGAACCAAGTGAGGAAGGAAGCTTGATTACATGGAACGGGGAGAAGGAAATGCTGCCATTGCTGGTAAAAGGATCAGGACAAGTACAGTATATCCCTTGGGAATCCCAGGACCTGGGAGGGCTGAAAAATACTCTAGCTAGTCTGCACGAGGGGGCAGGAAAGTGGATTAGAGCCTTCGAGGAGGAAACAACGGGACGATTGTTGGCTATGGGAGATTTGAAGGCACTGCTGATAAGATTGATGGGAACTTCCAAGCTAAAAGAACTGATGGAAATGGCTGCCTTACAGAATGTGGACAGCCCACAGACTGATGGGACCAATTTTGATCCAGTAAGGCAGAGGCTATGGCAGGCCCTCAGGAAGCTTTATCCACCCAGAGTGGACCCCAAAGCCTTAAATGGGGAACCACTGGGAGACACTGAAAACCCAGCAGCCTTTGTAGAAAACCAGCTGAAAAAGTGGAGACTGGAGACTGAGCAATAGGTGGAAAATAGTTTGTTTCTGAACTCCCTGTTCCGACAGAGCATTCTGGATGCAATGCCTCCGCAGGTCAAGTCTAAATTGGAGGAAGTGGTTGGGCTGTCGTCGCTGACCCCACAAGCATTCAGCGATCACGTAGTCCACGTGATGGAGAAATATCGGAGAGACAAATGAAAGCTGGCTGAGCAGCCAAAAGAGGTGCAGCGAAATCTATTGCAAATGCAGCTCGAAGAACTGAAAAAGAAGGAAAAAGAAAAAAGCAAAAAGATGCTGCCAGCCACCACCAGTGTGAGTACAGCCACTGAAGTGAATGAAGCACCATTAGATGGAGCAACCGGTCATTCTGTCAGTCAAGGGCCAGAAAACCCCATGCCAATAATGACTGTCTTCGGAGGAAGACTGTCCACAGATGCCCTATCAGGGACAGAGTATATTTAAGTAACAGCCCAGACAGGACTGGAAGTCCCAAGGAGGGGGGCAGAGGAGTTATGGGTAGACTGGTTAGAAAGCAGACTAGAGGGATGGGGTGCGTGGCTGACCAAAATGGCAATAGCTGCAGGTGTTGTATTGATAAGTTGTGCATTTATTCTGTGCTGTTTTCTTCCATGTCTCAAGACTTTGATAGTGCGTGCGACAGCAAAACAATTCCCGATGCTCCGGGAAATTGTTGAATCTGACCCCAGACAAGGAGAAAAACCGATGATGTACTGTTACAGCCTGCGCGACGCATCAAGCGGACTGGAGGGTGTTAATGATGTGGACACTAGTCTGTAAGGGTGTCTGAGTCTTTTTCCCTGTCTCAGCTACGGAGGGACAGGTTTTGGTTCAGCAGCCTAGGGTAACAGAGAGAGATCATTTTGAGCTCCGAGTACGGAAATTGTAGTTGACCCAAATTTGGGATTAAAATGCTGGACTTTATTTTGGCTTTGGTGCACGGCCTCTGAGTGTTCTCTTTCTGTGTGAGACCCTGTGGGTCTCAAAGGGGGGATTATATTGAGAAATATACCTGACATAATCATTATATATACCTGAAATATAATCACTATGTACTAGCTATTTACTATACTATGTAATCACTTCTAGGTACTGAATATTACTATGTATTATTTTACTAGACACATTTTTCGATGTATTGTTTTAACTAGATAATTTATACTCTCTTAGCTGCATACTGTGGCAATTACAGAACACCTGTTTAGCTAGCAGCACTAATTAGCTGAAATGTACTCCATGTATTACACTCAGCCTTTGTTTAGTAAGAGATAACGGTGGCGGACAGGATGGTACGAGCAGGAATTGTAATGTGAGGGAGGTTGTCTGGAAAAATAACCTTGGCCAGGAATGGGGCCCCAATGCGAACTGGAGAGAAATAATGGTGGTGCACCGAGAGCTAGGCAAGAACGATTGATTAGTTAATGAATAGATGATAAGCAATTAAAACTTGATTGGGTATGCTAATAAAACAGAAAATGTAACTGAGATAAAAATTACTATAAAGAATGCTGTACACCAGAGCTCAGTGGGCTTTCGGTGACAAGTTCATTGATTGCCTCAGCCTTTGTTTGCAAATAAAGGTTTAAATTTCTCGAGGAATTGTCTGCATCTCCTGGTCATTTCAAGTAACCACGATAACAGTCACACTTGAAATTGCATTCAGCAACAGTGATGGACAAATATCCAGCATGCAGTTTATTGAAACTTTCTCCCCAGTGTAAACACAGTAATATGTCACAAGTGTAACATGCTGTAAGGTCTCACTGCTAATGTAATGGCCTCTCTGTAATGTTTCACTGCTGAGGTAATGGTTTCTCTGTAGCAGCAATGTTTAGGTTACGACTAGAGGCAACAGGGTTTTAGAGTGTGGGGCTATCCAATGACAGAAATGTTGTTTTTTCTTGTGAGTCTGGAAGAGAGATTTTTGTGGTTTGCAAGGGAGAGATGAGAAGATGTGAATGGAGAGATTGGGCACTGTTTCTTTTATTTTCATTTTCTTTACTAACCCTATAGTCAAAATAAGATTTATAAAGCTCAACCGTTTAATCACATATTGTGTTTGTTATTTCGGGGTACTGATTTGTAACAGGGTACACATCATGCAGCAACCACCCAGACGAGATTTCTTAAGTTTGGCCAGGCTCGTGGGGGTGGGGGCTATCACCCCCAATATTAAGATGCTAACCGAAACGAGAGTTACATAAGGTTAGATGACTGAGTGGATCTCTTCCCACAGTCTGAGCAGGTGAACGGCCTCTCCCCAGTGTGAACTGACTGGTGAATCAGTACGTGAGCTAACCGTTTGAATCCCTTCCCACAGTCTGAGCAGGTGAACAGCCACTCCCCATGTGAACTGACCGATGTGCTTGTAGGTGGGACAACAGAGTGAATCACTTCCTGCAGTCTGAGCTGGTGAACGGCCTCTCTCCAGTGTGAACTCGCTGATGTACCTTTAGTTTAGATGATCGAGTGTAGCTCTTCCCACAAACTGAGCAGGTGAATGGCCTCTCTCCAGTGTGAACTGACTGGTGTCTCAGTAGGGTAGATGACTGAGTAAATCCCTTCCCACAGTCTGAGCAGGTGAACGGCCTCTCCCCAGTGTGAACTCGCTGATGTACCTTCAGTTTAGATGACTGAGTGAATCTCTTCCCACAGTCTGAGCAGGTGAATGGCCTCTCCCCAGTGTGAACTGAATGGTGTGCCTGTCGGTTAGCTAACTGGATGAATCCTTTCCCACAGTCTGAGCAGCTGAACGGCCTCTCTCCAGTGTGAACTCGCTGATGTACTTTCAGTTGGGATGACTGAGTGAATCCCTTCCCACAGTCTGAGCAGGTAAATGGCCTCTCCCCAGTGTGAACTCGCTGATGTACCCTCAGTTGGGATGACTGAGTGAATCGCTTCCCACAGTCTGAGCAAATGACTGGCCGCTCCCCGGTGTGAACTCGCTGGTGAGACATTAGGTAAGATGACGAAGGGAATCCCTTCCCACAGTCTGAGCAGGTGAATGGCCGCTCCCCGGTGTGAACTCGCTGGTGAGACATTAGGTAAGATGAGCAAGGGAATCCCTTCCCACAGACTGAGCAGGTGAATGTCCTCTTCCCAGTGTGAACTAACTGGTGTCTCAGTAACTGAGATGACAATGTGAATCCCTTCCCACAGTCTGAGCAAGTGAATGGCCTCTCTCCAGTGTGAACTCGCTGATGTATCTTCAGGTTAGATGAGCAAGTGAATCCCCTGCCACAGTCGGAGCAGGTGAACAGCCACTCCCCACTGTGAACTGACCGGTGAGCTTGTAGGTGGGATGACTGATTGAATCCCTTCCCATATTACTGAAGAGGTCTTCAAAGACCACCATTTCAACCCTTCGGTGAACCTGTGTAAATCCTCCACTACTTTCTTGATGTTGTCAATCTCCCTGGCAGTGTGATCGGAGAGGGATGTAATGTTAGTAGACTCACCAGGGATATAGGTGCAGCATTCTGTGTCAATAATAGCACAGGTTCCCTCTTTCTCAGCTAGGATAAAATCTAAAGCCATATGATTCTGTAGGACTGTTTGCCGGATTGCAATCATTTCAGTGGATATTTCTGTTACTTGGGCCTGTGTTTCTGTCAGGACCCCGGCAGTATTGTGGCCAACTCCTGAAGTGCAGTAGCCAAATTGATTCCTCTCCGCTGCTGGGCTCCTGCAAGTATGGTCAGGATGCATGTTTCCCAGTCTAGGAAGTTCCGTTTGGTGGGGGCCTGAGGTACCATCCCTCAAAACACTGACAGCCACAGTCATCTCTGACTGGACCGCAGTTTGGCATCGGTGTGACAGAGAGACATAAAGGTGTTAACGTGGGGGCCCCCGGATGCTGGGGTGAGCCCTCTCAAAGACAAAAACACAAACACCACTATTACATACCCATGACGGTTTAAATGAACTAGCAGCAATAGACGACACCCGGATTCCGGTTTTGATGTTAAAACCACTATATTTATTTGTATCTACTTATAATATAACAACTTAAGCAAAACAATCAAAAGTTAACAGTGTTATGAGTGTAAATGTGTGTAAATAAAACTCCTAAACCATTGAACTCAGGGAATACCAAGCTTAAAGTCTTGAGATGGTAAAGTATGAAAGTTCAGTTCATCCACAGAATAAATGATGGAGAGAGATACTTGTAATCCAAGGTGACTGTCAAGGGAAGGCAATTACATCAAATTCCACAAATTCCACGGTGGTAAAACTGGATAAACAGGTAAAACAGGTCTTATCCATCGTCGTTCCAAATCAACATACAAACCACCAGAAGTAGCTTATCACAGGGGTAATGTCTTTAAAGGGAACTACCACCCAGGCAAGGGTTAACACACAGGTAGATTCCACAAGGTACTCCCAATCCAGATCCAACACACAAAGTATTACCGACAGTGATTTCCACAGAGTATCCCTTCTCACAAGTGGGTACCACATAACACACCCGAATCCAGCTAAGGGCTAACAAAAGTGGTAGCCATGGGATACTCCAACAAAACCCACATATGGATTATAGGAATTATCATCAACAGTGATTTGTCACAGGGGTGCCCCTCTGCAAGTGAATTACCACCCCCAGGCAAGGGTTAGCACAAGTGGTCTTCACAGGATACTGCCAAACCAAAAGATCCACTCCTATGGATCAAACAAAGTGACAATCACACATTTGTTGTATGCTAGATCAATAATCAACCCACCCATGTGGGCATAGGAGAGTTCAAACAGTGACCTTTGGCCACTAGGTCCTTTGTTTCAAACCTTCCATCTTCTTTCTTTCTCTCCATCTGACTGTGTGTCTGTGACCGTGTTTGCTTAAATAAAACAAACTGCCAGCAAGTGTAAACACGCTACATAGTCAAATAGTTCTGCACCCCTCTCTCTCTCTCTGTAAGAATCAAACAGGAGCTGAGAAAGCTGGTGGCTGACGTCACTCAGGCACTCTCTCTTAAAGTGATAGTCCACGGCAAGAAACCTAGGGGTTCATCACTCTCCACTAGCAACCAATATATTTTACCTTAGTCCGAGAGTCCTTCTACTCAGTTCCTTCAGTAACACGTTTGTAGTCTGTTTGCTATATCGACCGAGATTGCCCCTTCAGTCTCACAGCTGTGGGAGCGGTCAGTAACACCTGATATGGTCCTCTTCACCAAGGTCCAATTTTCCCTCAATCCCAGTTCTTAATCAGGACAAAAATCCCAGGTTTTGTGGTGGGATTGTCACTCCTCTCTGCAGGGTAGTTTGCTTCCTTGTGAGCCTGTTATACCTGTGAATGTAATGCTTGGAAAATTTTGGTTAATTGGCATATATATTGCCCATCTCTTCCCCGAGGGTATGCATATCCAATGTTACTGGCAGACTTTCTAGGAGCAATGGTACACAAGGTCTTGGTCCCCAGGGTATCCTTGGTCCATAAATAATTTCAGCTGGTGACAACTCTGTTTTCCCCTGTGGGGTAACCCTCATGTGGAATAGGGCTAACGGTAGGACCTTCAACGAAGTGCATCCAGTCTCCACTATTAGTTTGGCCAGTTTGCTATTCAGAGTGCCATTGGCTCTTTCCGCTATGCCAGTGAACCGTGGGTGGTGTACACATTGGAATTATTGCCTGATAGCTAGTTTGTTACATACCTCTTTGTTCACTGTCACCACAAAGTGTGGGCCATTGTCAGAGCTCAGCATCTGTGGCAGGCCATACCTGGGAATTATATCCCGTAATAATACCTTCACAACAGTCATAACAGTATTATTGGTAGTTGAAATAGCTTCAATCCATCTACTAAACACATCTATAATAACTAAACAGTATCTATAGCAATGTACCCTAGGCAATTCAAAATCAAATTGTAGACCTGAAAAAGGTCCACCTGTCAAGGGACTCGTACCTGGTGTGCAGGGCACAGGTTACCACCCACTCCCTTCTTTTCCAGGTGTGTACAATTATGTATATAATCAACCAATATAGGTAAAAACTGTGTAGGAACACAAACCTGTACCGCCTGGGTGATCCAACAACCTAGGTCGGGGTCTTTCTGGCACCCCATCTGGAACTACAGCTTGCACTCCTCCTCAGAGGCGTCCCCCTGAAAAGTGCGTACCTTCCACATGTCTGGCAAACTCATTCTGCTTAAGTCACGGAGGGTTTCTTGATGATGAGTCAGCTTACAGAGAGGAGGTGCAGCAGCTAACGGACTAAGGCAGAGCCAACAACCTGTCTCTGAATGTGACCAAAATAAAAGAGATGGTTGTTGACTTCAGGAGGGCATGGAGCGACTACTCCCTGCTGAACATTGAGGGCTCCTCGGTAGAGATTGTTAAGAGCACGAAATTGCTTGGTGTTCACCTGGCGGAGAATCTCACCTGGTCCCTCAACACCAGCTCCATAGCAAAGAAAGCCCAGCAACGTCTCTGCTTTCTGAGAAGGCTGAGAAAAGTCCATCTCCCACCCCTCATCCTCATCACATTCTACAGGGGTTGTATTGAGAGCATACTGGGCAGCTGCATACTGCATGGTTCGGAAATTGCACCATCTCAGATCGCAAGACCCTGCAGCGGATAGTGAGGTCAGCTGAGAAGATCGTCGGGGTCTCTCTTCCCGCCACAGACATTTACACTACACGCTGCATCTGCAAAGGAAACAGCATTATGAAGGACTTGACGCATCCCTCATACAAACTCTCTTCCCTCCTGCCATCTGGGAAAAGGCATCGAAGCATTCGGACTCTCACAACCAGACTATATAATAGTTTATTCCCCCAAGCTATCAGACTCCTCAATACCCAGAGCCTGGACTGACACCTTACTGCCCTATTGTCCTGTTTATTATTTATTGTAATGCCTGCACGGTTTTGTGCACTTTATGCAGTCCTGGGCTGGTCTGTAGTCTAGTGTAATTGGGTTTTTTTCTCTGTGTTGTTTTTACATAGTTCAGTCTGGTTTTCATACTGTGTCTTGTAACACTATGGTCCTGAAAAACGTTGTCTCATTTTTACTATAGTCTGAACCAGCAGTTATGGTCAAAATGACAATAAAAGTAACTTGACTTGACTTGATTGTGCTGCAATTTTCGCTGTCTTATCTGCTAAAGCATTGCCTTTGTTGACCCGGTCTGACATGTGGGTGTGGTCTGCACATTTAATAATAGTCAGAACTTGAGGTAGCTGTAGAGCGGTGAGTAAGTTGTTTACTAATGGGGTGGCCAGAGAATGTCAGGAATCCCCATGTTCCCAGAGAGCCCCGTCGTCATTTACAACTTCAAATGCATAAAGTGAGTCTGTGTAAATGTTCACATTTTTGTCTGTTGCTGGGATACAGGCAGGAGTCAGAGCAAACAGCTCCGCCTTCTGGGCGGAGACAGCTGCTTCAAAAGAGGCCTGCTCAACTATTGCACTGTCCGTCACTTTTGCATAGCCAGATTAACGTTTTCCTGCTGGATCCACAGAAGAGCTTCGATCCTCATAAAACGTTGCCTCGGGCTTGAGGGGGTATTGCAGAATGGATGGCCTGTACTTCTTTCATGGTGATCCAGACAGGGGGCCTGAAATTGCCCTCAGATGGGGTACAACGTCCTGGATTCGGTCAATATTAAAATAATGTCTTGCCAGATGTCCCGTCTTCACCTCAGTATCGGAGTTGGCCCGCAGTCAAGTATTGCCAGTCTCCCTTGGTACTGAAGGCTTGATTCATCAGGGTGTAGGCAAGGAACCCTATGCTCTTTGGCTTGAACCCAGGGCAAACCCTCACAATAGTATGAGGAACCACCAGCCCTGTCTGTCGCCAAAGGGAATCCAGAACTTCAGCCCGTATTGCACTGCCCTCTCTTCCTTTGAACTCTCCAATCACCGTGACTGGGAACTTCTGTCCCTCGAGGGGGACATAATACTGGCTTTCCTCAGTTGAGCACCCCGGAGGGTCATAGCACAGAGTCACATGAGGGTCGGCCACTGGCAGAAAGGGTTCAAACGCAGTGGAGTCCAGATTAAGTGCCCATCACTGGGTGTTCAGAAACTGGGGAAGCTGTTGGTTGTTTGCTAGTCCCAGGGTGACACCCTTGTCCACGCATAGAATCTCGACTTCCAATGGACAGTGTAAGACTCTCCCTGTTAGATTACACTCCCGACTGGTGGTGACTGTGAATGAAACCTCACACTGTTTCCCCTGGAATTCCATCTACAGTGGCTGGGTACGTGAATACGTACGTTCCATGCCTGCAAACCCAAACCGAGTGATTGCAGTGTCTGATAGCTGCTTTCCCTTTTCTGATACTAATTCCTGATCGAGAGTGGTTGTGGTTGCCCCCATATCAATCAGAAACGGAACCAGAATTCCAGCAACTTGCAATATGACATTGGGCTCTTCCTGACGGGTGGTACTCACGGTAAGAAGCATTCTTGATTGACAATTTCTAAACGGGTTGTTGTCCCCACCTGTCCCTTGGTAGGTTTTTGTTCACATTTCTGATCCCCAGATATAGCCCGCTTGCGTCTTTCTTCCCACTGAACATATTCACTTTTAATATTAGTTCCCTTTGGGTTGATCGGGATTTGAAAGCCGAGTCCCAATAATATGTCAAAGCTCATCTCATTTGATTTCGGTCTTTGTCAGGCCAGTCCATATTATTTGTTTTAATCATGTTGCCTAACTTAGTTGGTAAGCATTGGAGCAGTAAGGTTTTAAACTGGGGGGACGGATTCCCATGGTCTCCTGTGAAAGTGCCGTAGCAGGCCACAAATCACTCCCAGTAGTCTGGTCCCGATTCCCCAGGCTTAGGTTTGCATTCAAGTACTTTAGTGATATTTACAGGTTGCTGGAGAGCCCTTTCCAAGGCTTGAATAATCTGGTCTGTCTGTTCATCCTCATTATAGTTTCCCGCCTGTAGCTCCAGATAGGTTTGGTATCTCAATTCTGCCTTCCATTTCCACCCCTCATCAGCTGAGAGAATCATGCAGCAGAGACAGAATAAATCTTGCGGGGTCGCATTAAACATTTGTATAGTACTGCAGACATACTGAGCAAACTGTGCTGGTTTTTCTCTTCTACCTGGGGCTTGATTCATGATCATTATCATTTCTTGAGGCTTCCAGGGTGCATACACAGGAATCTGTGAGGGCTGTCCCTCCACCTGCTTGTGGATTGGGCAGCATTCAGGTGGGCAATTGTCTTTGTGGAGCCATTAACTGGGGTTTTATTGGATTCTTCCCTCCCTGTCTCGGAATAATCCTTGGTATTCCCTTTCTGGATCTCAGGGTGTAGTGACCTCCCCTTCCCTGTGTCGCTGTTTTACCCGGGCGGCCACCATATCTGAGTACTGGGAGGATTGGGGTTCAGGGGCACTTGGCTGCTGGCAAGGTGGGGGAGTACGGTGGGTGCCCACTCCTCATCGTGGTCACAGTCCTCAAACAGGGTCGGTATGCCAGACATGGGTTCGGGATCCATTGTTTCCCTATCAGTTTGAACTTTAGACTGACGTTCTTGCCGTTCTCTCCTATCTATGCTGGCCTTGGTTGGCTGACATTGTTTCTCCGGCTGTCATTTACGGCGCCCATCAACCCATTCACACTCTGCTTTTAGCGTCTCCCAACCTTTGGCG
Source organism: Hemitrygon akajei (assembly GCF_048418815.1). Lineage (NCBI taxonomy): Eukaryota > Metazoa > Chordata > Chondrichthyes > Myliobatiformes > Dasyatidae > Hemitrygon > Hemitrygon akajei. Next base: position 3,993,335 of record NW_027331935.1, read on the forward strand.
TTCCTTCTGCAGTACATACCTTTATCCCTTTGTCACATGCATTATTCCACCAACTTGCTAATAATTTACTGTCCCACTTTGCATCTGCCCTTCCTTCCATTCCCTTTTCGACAATTTCCACTTCTTTCCACAGTTCTTTTTCCATATCAAATTTGCTGCTTGTTCTCATTAGATAATATTGCAGGTTCCCCCACCCCACATCTGTGGCCACATTTTTTCCCCCAACTTTGCAAATCTTTTTCCTTGTCTGGAAAACTCTCACACATATTGTGTAGGGCTGCTCCTGGCCCACTTGTATCAATCGACTACAATTGATGCATGTTCTCCAACTATTTTACCCAGCACAAAGCCTCCTGCTCAATTAACAATCGGATAAATTTATCTGGCTGGCACCTCCTACCCACTTAATTAATTTTCCCAGCTGGAACCTCCTGCTAAATTTACCTGGCACATCTGCCTCCTACCCACTTAGTAAAATTTACCCTGTACCACCTGCAGCCCATTTAGTAAAATCTACCTGGTACCACCTCCTGTCCACTTCGTAAAATTTTGCCTACCTTATACGAGTCTCCGTACAGATTCTTTCCCGATCCCATCAAGGTATGTGATTAGCCTTGGGCAAGGGACCGTACCTCAAAAGGAACTAACGGAGAGCAACAAAAGATAAGAGGTGCCAGACAGATGTTCATTCCTGTCCTTATCAGTGAGTCCTCCTCTATTCAAATGAGGGTATCATATTCTCAGCTGTCAGTGTGTCTCTCTGCAAGCTGCAGAGAACTGATAATGAGTCTGCCTTGTTGTTCGTCTATTGTCATCGTCGATGAAGACCTTGACGCCATTATGATGATGATGATGTTGTTGAGACTGGCACATGATTTGGAGTTAAGTGAGGGAGGGTTGCGCAAGCCTCATTCTCTCTTCCCAATTCCCATCTGGATCCAATGGCAACACAAGAGTTGAGATGACTGGAGATAGGACTAGGCACAGTGGATGACCAGGATGCCTTCTTTGTCTTGTCCTACTTTACACATTCCACAACGCTTGCAGAGACCATCTTCTTGACCGTTGGACCTTCCGTTGGTCTGGTACGCTCAATCCACCTGAGTCTGTCTTCACATGCTGGGATAGACAACTCCCTGTCGCACCGAGGGTTTGAGACCCGTCGGCGAACGTCACCTGGTTTAGTCGGCTTGTCTAAGCCATTGCCCGGGGTGTGGCCGCTGTCGCATGCAAACAGCTACGGGGAGCCACAGGTGAGATCTGAGTGCCAGGTGGGGACCAAAGGTGGGCTAACCGCCTTAAAAAGGATGCGACATGTTCCCCCACCAGAGGTGTAGCCCCTCCCTGTCACCCCATACACCCCATGAGCCTGTCTTAGCTAACCACTGAAGACAGAGTTTACTTCAGTTCAAAAATTCCAATTCAGTCCCAATTATTCTTTGAAGCCAGAGGTTACATTGGTTCAAAATGATTTTCATATATCCTCAATTCCTCAGGAGGGTTCAAGGGAAATATTTATGTCCATTATAGAAACTGGTGTTACCGGTGTGTATTGTGGTGATGCAAAAGTTGCTGGAGAACTTACAAGTGGGAGGAAGTGAAGTGATATTTGGAAATCTGACTTTTTAAAGCATGATTTAGCAAGCAAACCACATATGGACGAAGTGCAAAAGTTCTGGTAAGAAAATCTTTCATTACCTGTTACAAGCCTGCTACTTAGGTTGTGTGAGACTGCAGATGAATTCGATCAAATCCAGAGGAGATCAAACTTGTTATCAACAGTGATTTGCTAGCTGTTCAAATGAATTCCTCTATATAAAGTTCACTCTGCACATGTTGTCACTTGGAAAAAAATGTACAGTACATGATTTATGTGCACACTGGTCATTACAAATTAGAGGGGACATTGGTGTGAAGGTAGGGAGACCTCCAGTGTCCCTGATGCCCTCACCTACGAGATGTACATCCAGCTGCAGCTTGTAACATTGCACTTTGAGGATTTGGAATGTGAAATGGATGAATTCCGGATCGTCCAGGAGTTAGAGGTGGTGATAGATATGACATGAAGAGAATTGAGTTACACCCAAGGTGCAGGAAACAGGAAACTGGGTGAGGATCAGGAAGGGGAATGAGGTTAAATAGCCATCGCAGAGTACTCCTGTGGCCATCGGACACAACAACAGGTAGACCACTTTAAAAACTGTTGGGGGGAATTACCTGACAGAGGAAAGTCAAAGGTGTGATATGGAATTCGTTCGTGTTACGTACCCCGTAACTGGGTCACTTACCAGCAATGATAGAGAGGTCCATTGAAGTCTGATGGTACTATTTTTAAAAGTTTTTATTTATAAAGGGGCACAAAGGTAAGGTTAATACAAACATTCAGATAATATACGTCGTCAATACTCAATCTAAAGCGCGGGTATAGTAATAATCATCAATAAGAAATGGCTCTATCGTTTGTCTAGGGTATAATATATTGTCCGATGGAAATATAAAAGTCTCTCAGTTCATGCAGGCTTTAGCCTTTGGGGACCGCTGGGTTTTCACTTGTTGGAGAGAGAGAGATTTGTGAGAAGAGAAACTTGCCCGGGTCTTTTGACGAGGCCGATACGATGTGTCGGGGGAGTTGGTTCCCTGTTGTTAGTTCAAGAAAATCGTCTCTGTGGTATCAGCCACCGGCTCCCAGGCACTTTAGAAACTGTTGGGGGGAATTATCTGACAGAGGAAAGTCAAAGGTGTGATAGGGAATTCGTTCGTGTTACGTACCCCGTAACTGGGTCACTTACCAGCAATGATAGAGAGGTCCGTTGAAGTCTGATGGTACTATTTTTAAAAGTTTTTATTTATAAAGCCGGTATCAGCCACCGGCTCCCAGGCACGGGAACCGAACACACGTGGCTTCATTCAAATGGCTGCCCGCTATACGGGATCGCTAGCGTCTCTTCTGGTGTGTCTGAGGGGCCGTCTCTACAGCCTCTCTTTTATCTGGACTCACGGGGTCTCAGATGTCAATCAGGTTCGGATGATGCAATCTCTCCCCGTCACCCAGCCCACGTTGCCCTGAGGGCTTGCACGTAGCCCCAGTCCCAAATCCACAAAGGTGTCTCCAAGAGACAATGGCCGTTATCCGGGGCTTTGTCTTGCTGTGTGGCCAGGACACATTCCAAAACCTTGAGGATTCTCTCTCATTTCCTGGGTCCAAGACCCGAATTAATAGTGATCTTGCGAGTCTCAAGAAGTAGGGGGCTGCGATCATAACATTCGATAGAGGAACAGACGGAGGGAACTAATATCCTAGTGGTAAGGCTTGCTAGTGCTAGTGTGGGGGGAGGGTGATGTGGTTAAAATAATTTGTAGGGAGAATGGGAGTCAGAATGACAACAGATAGTGGAGAGGGTGAATTGAATTGACTTTATTACATACATTTTTCATATATATGAGGAGTAGAAACCTTTATGTTACATCTCCATCTAAATGTGTAATGTCTAATTTTTAGTAATTTATAATAAATAGTTTGTACATAGGACAGTCAATATGACATTGAAATGCAATTGTATTAGCATGAATTAATCAGTCTGATGGCCTGGTTGAAGATGATGTCCCGGACCCTGTTGGCCCTTTTGCTGTGGTACCGTTTCCTGGATGGTAGCAGCAGGAACAGTTTGTGCTTGTGGTGTATTGGGTCCCCAATATCCTTAGGGCCCTTTTTACACACCTGTCTCTGTAAATGTCCTAAATCGTGAGAAGTTTACATCTACATATGTGCTGGGCTGTCTACACCATTCTCCACAAGTTCCTGCAATTAAGGGAAGTACAGTTCCCATACTAGGCAGTGATGCAGCCAGTGAGGATGCTCTCAATTGTGTCACTGTAGGAAGTTCTGAGGATTTGGGGCTCCATCACAAAATTCTTCAATCATCTGAGCTGAAAGAGGTGCTGTTGTGTTTTTTTTTCCACAACACAGCCAGTATGTACAGACCATGTCAGATCCTTGGTGTTGTTTCTGCTGAGGAACTTAAAGCTGTTCACCTTCTTAACCCTAGATCCATTGATGTCAATAGGGGTTAGCCTGTCTCCATTTCTGCTGTGTCCACAATCATCTCCTTTGTTTTTGTTTCAACGAGGGAGAGTTTGTTTACTTGACACCAATCAGATGTTGTTCAGACCTCAGATAGAATCAGCAATCAAATGGTTAAGCATGGTGTGATGATTTTGCTGTGCTGTGTATATCACAATGCAGGAAGCATCGTAGGAAAGCCAGCTGAGCTGAGGACAGGAAATTACGATATTCTAGCCATTATTGGGACTTGGTTGCTCCCAAAAGTCTGAGGGATTTAGAGCAACAAATTTGTAGAGAGATCATAGCCCATGCCAAGAAACAAAAGTTGATTCAGTAAGTGATTTTAACTTTCCATATATTGACTGGGGCTCCCATACTGCAAAAGGACTAGATGGGGTAGAGTCTGTCAATTGTACCCTTAATCAGTACGTAGAATTTCCGACATAGAATGGTGCAATAAGCTGTTAGGAAATGATCCAGGGCTGGTGACAGAAATTAGTGATCATAATGCCATGAGATTCAAAGTGAATATGGAAAAAGAGAGGTCTGGACTATGGGTTGAGATTCTCAATTGGAGAAAGGTCAATTTTGATGGTATCAGAAAGGATCTGACAAGTGTGGTTTGGGACAGGCTGTTTTCTGGCAAATGAGTACTTGGTAAGTGGGAGGACTTCAGAAGTGAAATTTTGAGGGTATAGCGTTTGTACGTGCCTGACAAAATAAAAGTTGAAAGGTAACTGGTGCAGGGAACTTTGGTTTTCAAGAGATATTGAGGCCCCGGATATTTTGTTCCTCTAGATGCCTCAGACTGCTGGGTGCTTCCAAGACTCATTAATGACTACAATATCAGAATTCCACACCCTGAGCTCAACTGACTTTTTTTTTTACTCATCTTCTGTTGCTTTCTAAAATCTTCCAAATAGTTTTTGCTCTTTTGTTTGCCCTCTCTTCACCTTTAATGTTGGCTTTGGCTTCTCATTTCAGCCACAGCTGTGTCCTCCTGCCTTTCCAATGCTTCCACTTCTTTGGGATGTATCGATCACTCAGCTCCTGAATTGCTCCGAGAAACTCCAGCCATTGCTGCTCCATTGTCACTCCTATCTTTTCGCTTCCAAACAAGTTTGGCCAGATTCTCTGATAGAGAAACATGGAGAAGTTCAGTACAGAAACAGGCTATTTGGCCCATCTAGTCAATGCTGAAAAATCATTTAAGCTGCCTAATGCAACTACCTGCACCGGGACCATCACCCTCCATACCCAGGCTCCCATCCAAACTTCTTTGAAATGGTGATACCGAACTCACATTCACCACTTGTGCTGGCATCTCATTCCACATTCTCACGACCGTTTGAGTAAAGAGTTTTTTCTACATGTTTCCATTAAATTTTTTTCTTCCCCACTTACCCATGACCTCTGGTTGTCATCCCACCCAACCTCAGTGGAAAAAGCTGCTTGCATTTACCCCATCTGTACCCTCATAATTTTCTATACTTCTAACAAATCCTCAAAGCAATGTTTAATTTCCTTGTTTATGTTTAGAGCCTTTTTTAGGTGTATAAAATGATGAGGGGTATTGAACGTGTGGATAGCCAAAGGTTTTTTCTCAGGGTTGAAATGGCTAACACGAGGGGGCATAGTTTTAAGGTGCTTGGAAATAGATACATGGGGATGTCAGCCCTAAGTTTTTTTCACACAGAGAGTGGTGGGTTTGTAGAATGCACTGCCGGCTATTTGTGCGAGAGTGTTTCAGCTACTCGAGGGCCAGGAACCCATGCAGCTCAGTGGGAACAGAGATTAATACCAAATGGAGATAGTCAAAATGAGGCAGATTACAGATTGGAGATGGCAGAAATGCCCCATTCTTATACAGCATCAGAGAATTTGATGGTCATTCCAGATATCAGCTCTGTGCCAATCTAGAAGAAGATTTCTCTCTCCAACTTGGGTTGAAATACACTGTGACAGAGTGATACCAGATCACACCTTGGCAAATAAAGTGATCTCATCTGAAATGTTGTCCTTCACCCACTGATGGATTTTATAAATCTTTTTACAGGTTAAAAATGACAAGGGATTTGTCTCTGGGAATTTCAGCATGACACACCAGTTTTGCTATCGCTGTCCAGATATTTAAGAAGTGGAGCAAGGGATTCACTCGAACATCCATCCTGCTCAGACTGTAGGGAGGGATTCACTCGATTATCTGACCAACTGGCACACCTGTCATTTTACACAGTGGGGGGAACCCATTCATCTGCTCAGACAGTGGGAATGGATTCACTCGGTCATCTCAACTGAAGGTACATCAGCAAGTTCACACCAGGACAAGGTCATTCACTTATTCTGTGTGTGAGAAGGGATTCAGTCACTCTTCCCACCTGTGGACACACCAGTCAGTTCACACCGGGCAGAGGCTGGTCATCTGCTGAATTTCTGGGGAAGGATTCACTTGGTCATCTGAACAAGTGGCTCACCAGTCAGTTCACACTGGGGAGTGGCTGTTCACCTGCTCAGACTGTGGGAAGGGATTCACTTGCGCATCCCAACTGAAGGTACATCAGTGAGTTCACACTGGTGAGAGGCCGTTCACCTGCTCAGACTGTGGAAAGGGATTCACTTGCGCATCCCAACTGAAGGTACATCAGCAAGTTCACATTGGTGAAAGGCCGTTCACCTGCTCAGAATGTTGGATGGGATTCACTCAGTCATCTCATCTACTGAGACTCCAGCGAGTTCACACTGGGGAGAAGCCATTCACCTGCTTAGAATGTCAGAAGAGATTCACTCAGTTATCTCATCTACAGTCACCAGCGAGTTCACACTGGGAAAAGGCCGTTCACCTGCTCAGACTTTGGGAAGAGGTTCTCTCAGCTACCGCTGCCAAGTGTGCAACATCGAGTTTACACTGGGGAGAGGTCGTTCACCTGCTCTGAATGTGGGAAGCGATACACTCAGTTATCTAACATTGTGACAGATTACCGGGTTCACATTGGGGAGAATGTTTCAATAAGCTGCATGCTGGATATTTGTCCATCACCGTTGCTGAATGCAATTTCGACAGAGACTGTCGGTGCTGAACTCTGCAATTATTGATGTGATTCACCACACCCAGTTCTTCACCCTGGTCACTGGCATGGGAGGAGTTCCTTCTGCTGCATATTCACCTTTCCTGGGACTGGAGTTTAATATTCTGGATCTGAGACAAATACATCTGTTCTACTTTGCACTTTGTCTCCAGTACTTAGTGAATTTATAACACAGCTAGTGTACGGTAGAGAGTCAACTCGGGCCAGCTGGACCCTGCCGGCGATTCAGTTCCATGACAGTCCTTTTAAATCCTCCCCTGTACCCCTCTCAATCTCTCTGTGGTGATGGGTTCCAAACAGTCATGACTCTGTGGGTGCAGAGGTTTCCCCCGAATTTTCTGCAGATTGAAGAAGTCGAGCTTCTTGCAGTTCTGCCTGAGATGTTCTTCACCCTGGGCTGTTTATCCTATAATATTATATCCATTTAGTTATTGTGGGTTGTCCTATCTGATGTAATGTATTGATTATCATATAATTTGTAAGATTTTGACTCTAAAACTGGATCAGGCTTGAATTTATGGTGCCTTTATGAAGTGAGGGAGTGCATGAGTTTGTATTTTAAAGCAAAATTTTGATGCATGATATTTGTCACTTGATTGTACTTTTGTAAGTAATCAGATTGAGTTAAACTGCTGCAGGATCCTGGAATGTGATGGATTGTGTCGGGTTTCTCTTGGCATTTTCTGCACTTACTGCCTTGTTTGTTTGTATTTCATGTATTTTCAATGTTTTTCCCTTCTGTTAACCACCTTGTCCTGCATTTCTGCAAGGAACCCCTCTGCTTCTGGGAAGAGGTCTCCAACTCTCAGTCAGGTGCTCGATGTTTCCTTGTCACCATCTCGTCTGCTCAGATCATTGGGATGTCTTCCATTGAGGGTCATACTCATTCAACTCGTTAATGTTTTCTTCCAGAGTGATGATTTATTTTTCTGAGTTGGCCTCTCATTTAAGTTTTCTAGTCTGTATTGCTTATCACGATTGCAAATACACACATGGATTGCTGAATCCTGTTCATTTTTGGTGAAAATGTATCCTAAGAACTTTTACCTGACTGTTGTGTGATTGTTTTTCATGTGTGTTATTCCACTTCCTCCTCCTGTCCAAGGTAGTGTTAATCAAAGTGGGTCTGAGTTTAAATAGACTTTCTAAAGTTGTCATTTCAGTTCTTATTTATCTTTGTAAATTTTACTGATTGAAATGGTACCAAGGTATTTTTATATAACAAAAGTCAGTGTCGGTATTGATGAAAGTGTTTATTGCCTTTGTCATATTTGTTAATTATTCAGCTCTGTTTGGCAGGTTGTTTTAAGCCTTGAACTAAATTCTGTCAAGGGCTTTCCCTATTTCGCACTACTTGCTTGTTGATATTCCTCATATGTGGGTATCAAGAGTCTCGATAAAGGGTCTTGGCCCGAAATGTCAATTCCTATCCATAGATGCTACCTGACATGCTGAGCCCCACCAACACTTTGTGTGTAGTTCTCTAGATTTCTAGCATCTGCAGGTCCTCTTGTTTCCCAGATACATATATATTTCCTGAAAGATCAAACTGGTAGTGCGGTTGTGTGGCTCTGTTGGTAAAATATTAACTAAAATCATTAGAATGAGGTGGCATAGGGTTGGAAGGTGCAGAATCTGTGGGTAGAATTACAGAACTGCAAATGTAAAAAAAAATCCCTGATGGGAATTATATAGAGACCTCCAAACAGTAGTAAGTGTGTGGTCCACAAATTACAATGGGAGATAGAAAATGTGTGCCAAAAGGGCAATGATACAATAGTCATGGGGGGTTGTCATGCAGGTGATTAGGAAAATTAGGATGGTGTTGGTCTCAAGAGGAGGAATTCCTAGAATGCCTACAAGATGCTTTTTTGGAGCAGCTCATTGTTGAGCCCACTTGGGGATCAGCTATTCTGGACTGGGTGTTGTCATGAACCGGAATTAATTAGGTCACTTAAGTTCAAAGAACCCTTCGGGACAAGTGACCTAAATATGATCAAATTCACCCCGACATTAGAGAAGGAGAAGCTAAAGTCAGATGTGGAATACAGAGAATTAGAGAGGCGTGAGAGAAAAATTGGTCAAAATTGATTTAAAAAGAACACGGGCAGGGTTGAAAACAGAGCTGCAATGGCTGGAATTTCTGGAAGTAATTTGGAAGGCACAGGATATATATAGTGGCATGCAAAAGTTTGGGCACCCCTGGTCAAAATTTCAGTTACTGTGAATAGCTAAGCGAGTAAAAGATGACCTGAATTACAAAAGGCATAAAGTTAAAGATGGCACATTTCGTTAATCGATTAAGCAAGATTTATTTATTTCCGTCTTTTACAGTTTCAAAACAACAAAAAAGGAAAAGGTCCCGAAGCAAAAGTTTGGGTGCCCTGCATGGTCAGTACTTAGTAACACCCCCTTTGGCAAGTATCACAGCTTGTAAATGCTTTTTGTAGCCAGCTAAGAGTCTTTCAGTTCTTGTTTGGGTAAAGTGCTGTGTTCAGTCATTAGTAGCAAAGCACAGACTGTGGAAATTACAGATCAGAATATTATTGGAGTCACAGAGCCCAGTAGCAGCACTGAAACAGGCCCTTCAGCCGTTCCAGTCAATGCCGACCTGTTTTTGTTGTTACTGCCTGTTAATGATTGCTGAACAGATTTGATGGAAATGGGGTGAAGAGGTAACCATTCCCCCTCTCTTGAGAACTATGAACTATGCTGCTACTGAGAGAGAGAGATGAAGCACAGAGGCAGGAACATCTGCTACAGATAAGAGAGAGAGACGACCGATTTATGTATTATGGCTTCTTCACTGATGGAAAGGTAAAAAATCTTTCACTGCAAGGATGTTACTTCGCTCGTTAACATTCTTATGGAGACAGCAGGAGTGGCCTGATTTGATGGACATGGTCATTTTGAGTTGATGGATGGTTGATACCCCGTCAATAGCGATAAAAGACAGGTGTGGGGAGACACCCCTCAGATACACCAATGGACACTCTCCGAGTGTTGTGCACCCACAGGAAGGTGGGGCTTTCGGAGACCGAATCAGGAGTTCGGTCAATAAAGCTCACAATGTGACGGCAGGGCTGGTGGGAACTTGTGTCTGTGTCCACTCATGCTAGAGTGACGAGTCCACCACAGAAGAACGGTCTAGCTGAGGACAGAAGGGTCATAACTGAATGACCACAACGGTACGACGAGATCAGAAAGCAACAGAAGGTTTGCTGGCTGCAGCTGCTCAATCTCTTGCTCGCTCTCTCTCTCTCCAACAACTTACAATACAACAACTGCAACTACCCCAGCACACGTGAACAATTCATTTACCCCTAGACATTGATAGTTTGTTTATTATTGTTGATTATTATTCCTACACTTCTATGTTTGTATTTGCTAATCTGTTTTATATGTATATTTGCATTTTTGATATTGTACTGCGTAGTTTACTAATAAACACCTTTAGTTTTCGGTACCACCAGTCTCCAACGGATTCTTCTATTTCTGCTGGTCTGTAAACCCAGATACAGGGTATGTAACACAACTACCTGCTCCAGAGCCTCCATACACCTCCCTTCCATATCCTCACCCAAATTCCTCTTCAGTGTGTAAATCAAATCCACATCCTCCACTTCTGCTGGCAGCTCATTCAACACTTTCATCAGCCTCTGAGTGAACAATTCCCCTTCAGATTCCCCGAAAATAACTAACTTTCACCCTGAACTTGTGTCCAATGTCAGGGTGAGAGGGAGGCCGGGGCAGAGAGGGAAGACAGTATGGGGAGGGTGTGTTTGAATGTGGAGAGGGAAACAGAGCGGAGAATTTATACTTAATATCTTTCAAAAAAAGTAATTGTTTGAACTTATTGGCTGTAAACCTACTATCCATGCCCCGTACATTCTCAACCAAATTATTGATCTAGATGACAAGTAGCAATGTTCAAAGTTTGAAGTAAATTTTATTATCAGAGTACATATCTGTCACCACATGCACGCCTAAGATTCTTTTTCCTACAGGAACACTTAGCAAATCTATAGAATAGTAACAAGATCAATGACAGATCAAGTGGAGCATAGAATTCAGCAAACTGTGCAAATGCAAATATAATTGAATATCAATGAATAATGAAAGCAATGGGGTGTAACCCCAGGGAACCTCACTAGGCCCGGGCCTCGAGTCCAATAAACAGCCTCCCACCATCACTCTCTGCTTCCTACCATCAAGACAACTGTGCATCCCGTTAGCCAGCTTCCCTGGATCCCGTGTGATCTAACTTTCCACAGCAACTTACCATGCTGAACCTTATCAAAGGCTTCACTGATGCCCATATAGGCCATGATCCTGGGACAGAGGTGTCACAGATAAGAGAGCATAGATTGAAGCAGAGGATGAAAAGTTTTAGAGGGATTTTTCACTCATAGAGCGTAGCTAAAATCTTGAACACACCGCCCGAGGTGGTGGTGAGGTCCCTTCACAACATTTACAAAGTGGATGAGCATTGAAACTGCCGAGATACAGTCGGCTATGAACCAAGTGCTGATAAATGGGACCAGTGTAGACAGTGAGTGGATGGTCAGAACAGGTATGGCCGGCCAAAGGCCTGTTTCCGAGCTGTGTGATCCACCACTCCGGACATGCCAAATTAACAATGGTGGCACTGTAAGACATTGATTTCAAAACTCCACACCCTTCGCCAACCTGAAATAAACCAGACTGATCCCCTTTGTCATCACTTGGAATGTCTGTTTCTGTCAAGGTAACATACAAATTAGTCACTTCTGCTGAACAACTGGCAATTGGTGAAGTTCCTGTGTTTTCTTCCATTAATGTTGCTTCCTTACAACAAAACTAACCCTCTCACTGTGTCAGAATCAGTGATTAAATCCAACCACAAACACTGTGCTTTCATGCCTGCACATTGTAACTTGAACCATCTCACTGAGGGTCTGATGGAGACACAACCCCTGCCCCTGCTTCTGTCATTTTAAATACCCTCAGAATGGTTTTCTGATTCAGTCTGAAGGTGATGGTACTTTCAGCCCGTCGCCAGACCTGACAAACCATGTCTTCCCACAGCTGGTCCCACCTGTTGGTGTGTCCTCTTTCCTCCACCTCCGGGGAAGCTGCATCTCCACACAAACTCCTCACTTCAGTCAACAGTCTGTACCCGTGACACAGGAAATCACATCTCTCACTTTTTTCCAGCTGCTACCATCTGGGGAGCGGTACCACAGTGTAAAAGCCAGGACCAATGGACTGTGGGAGAGCTTCTTCCACCAGGACATCAGACTGATGACCTGACACTGACTTGAGTGTACTTTATATTGCATTGTCTGTTTGAATTATTATAAACTATTATAAATTACTATGATTACACTTGCAGATTTAGATGGACACGTAACATTAAGATTTTTACTCCTCGTGGATGTACGAAATAAAGTCAATTCAATTCAATTCCTGATTCCGTATCTGACCTGCTCACCTCTGGGTATCCTCCATCAACAAGCTTCTTCCTCAGTCACCACCTATGAGATTACACAAAAAAAGCAAAACAATCTATTAGACAGCTCCTGTACCCCTTTACACCTGAACATGTTCTCCTGTAAAAACTCTCCTCAGCCCCTTCCCGATTACCTTTCCCTTTCAGACTATCGATATGCCAGCAGATCCGAATTCACTGTAAGGACTTTTATACCTCACAGGAGGATGAAGAGACCCGTGTCCTTCTCTGATGCACAGGTCAATGGCACACCCTCCCCCTACCCAATCTGCAGTCGCAGCCCATGATGGTGACAGATGTCCTAGATTCTGGGGCTCTGTAAACACAATATTGTAACACATAATCTTGTGAACAGCAAGCTTAGACAGTCATTAATATGAAGAGAGAATTGTTGTTTCCAGAAAGGACATGCGAGCTAAGCTGTCTGATCCAATTCATCAGATCGTCCCTTGTATACAACTAAATTTGTCTTGGGACCATCCTCCATGGATCACGGAATGTTAAATCATCCCACTTTCTCCCAGCAGCACCCAACCCACCTACAACCCCACACCCACACTCCACTCATAACCTCTACCCACACACACAGACAGATTCCCTTCACCCTAAACCCCTTGGAGAACCACAAGGAATTGATCCCACAGCCCGGGCTCGGTCACAAAGTTCAAACCGGGTCTGAGGAGAGTCCGGAGCCTCCAGCCACCCGGCAGACCTCGTGTCTGGCCCTTTCTCACTGCAACCGGCCCCCGATGTACACAATCTCGAGGTCTGCCCCTCCTCACTGCCGCCTGGACTGTCCCACAGTTGAAACACTGAGTGTCGAGAGCATGCCTGAGGAGGAGATTTTTCACTCAGAGGGTAGCTGAAATCTGGAACACACTGCCCGAGGTGGTGGTGGAGGCAGGTCCCTTCACAACATTTACGAAGTGGATGAGCATTGAAACTGCCGAGATACAGTCGGCTATGAACTAAGTGCTGATAATTGGGACCAGTGCAGACAGTGAGTGGACGGTCAGAACAGGTATGGCTGGCCAAAGGCCTGTTTCCGTGCTGTGTGATCCACCACTCCGGACATGCTAAATTAACAACGGTGGCACTGTAAGACATTGATTTCAAAACTCCACCCACCTCTCCAACCTGAAATAAACCAGACTGATCCCCTTTGTCATCACTGGGAATATCTGTTTCTGTCAACATACAAATTGGTCACTTCTGCTAAACAACTGGCAATTGATGAAGTTCCTGTGCCTTCTTCCATTAATTAATACGGGAACTAACCCTCTCACTGTGACAGAATCAGTGACTAAATCTGGCACCAAACTGTGCTTTCATTCCTGCACATTGTAACTTGAACCATCTCACTGAGGGTATTATGGAGACACAACTCCTGCCCTCTGCACACGTGATCACATCTCCCCTGCTTCTGACATTTCAAATACCCTCAGAATGGTTTTCTGATTCACTCTGAAGGTTATGGTACATTCAGCCCGTCGTCAGACCTGACAAACCATGTCTTCCCACAGCTGGTCCCACCTGTTGGTGTGTCCTCTTTCCTCCACCTCCGGGGAAGCTGCATCTCCACACAAACTCCTCACTGGAGGAGACTGCTCATCACCCTGAGACAGGAAACCACATCAGTGTCGCTCTCCTGATACCAGGTCTGACCTGCTCACTTCCAGGATCCTCCAGGCCCAGTCTCCTCCTCATTCACTGGTCTATTAGACAGCCCCTGTACCCTTCACCCCTGACCATGCTTCCCCAGTTATATCGCTCTCTTTCTTCAGCCCTTTCTGAACATGTTCCTTTGCACAGAGAGTGCTGGAGCCTGGAATGGCTGGCGGCTGAGGCAGATAGCTACTAGACTCTTCAGAGACCCTTAGACAGGCACATGAATGTGAAGAGAATGGAGGGATATGGACATTATGTAGACGGAAGAGATTCATTTGGTTGACCACTTGGTTACTGATTTAATTAGTACAGCACAATATTGTGGGCTGAAAGGCCATTTCCTGGACTGTTCTATAACATTGTTCAGTCTACAATGTTTCAATGTGATTTTCAGTGTGTTGCTTTACCGTAACAAAATCTCAGTCATTACCAGCAAAGCTCTGTCCCTTTCGAACCCACACCCACCACTTCCTCAGGCAGCTCATTCCGCATTCTCAACGGTTTTTCTGCAGGTTCCTGTAAAATATTTCACCTTTAAGCTATGACATCTAGGGTATGAGGGAGAAGATGGGGTGGAGAATGAAGGTGGGTGGGAAGAGGGAAAGGTGCCGGACAATAGCTGTGGGGAGGAGACAGAGGGGATAGTTTATACTTACTATCTTTCAAAAAAAGTAACTGTTTGAACTTGCTGGAAACTTACTAACCATACCCTGTACATTCTCAACCAAATTATTGACATAAATGACAAGTAGTGTTACCTTGGGGAACGTCACTGGGTTCAGGCCTCAAGTCGAATAAAGAGCCTCCCACCATCTGCTTCCTGCCATCAGGACAACTGGAACCCACATCACTGTCGCTCTCCTGTTACCGTGACTGACCTGCTCACCTCCGGGTGTCCTCCTGGCTCACTCTCCTCCTCAACAAGCCTCTTTTTTCCAGTCACGGTCTGTGAGATAACAAAAAAAAACAACTAAAATGATCTATTAGACAACTCCTGTACCTCTTCATCCCCGACCATGCTTCTCCAGTAAAAACTCCTCTCCTCAGTACCTTCTCTGTTCCCTTTGTCAACTGCAGATATGCCACCAGATCTGAACCCACTGTCAAGTTATTTATATTTCACAAGAGTCTGTACAAACCCATGTCCTTCTCTGAGGCAGAGGTCGCTGACTCCCTCTCCGCATCCCCAATCAACACTCACAGCCCTTGACGGTGACAGCTGTTCCCAGACTCTGGGGCTCTGTAACAAACAGCAAGATTAGTCAGTAATTGATATGAAGAGAGACATTTTGATTCCTGAAAGGACATGCAAAGTATCTGATCCAATGGACCAGATCCTCCCTGGCTTACAACAATTTGCCGCGAGACCCATCTTACTCGAGTCACGCTGTGTTTGATCCCCCCCCCCACCTCCCAATGATCCCCAGCCTCCCTCAGAATTCCCCCCTCCAGTCTTCAGCCCCACACCCACATGTCCACCCATAACCTCGCTCTGCTCACAGACAGATCCCCTTCATCCCAAACCCCCTCCCAGCCTGGGAACTACAACTAACTGGTCCATAGACAAGAGAAAATCTGCAGGTGCTAGAAATCCAAGCAACACACACAAAATGCCAGAGGAATGCAGCAGGCCGGGCAATCTATTGAAAAGAGTACTGTCAATGTTTACAGAGCAACTTCCACCCTGCCTCAAATTTACCTAGTCCATTTCTGACACCTCCCTCCCCTTTCTTGATCACACTGTCTCTGTCTCCGGAGACAGCTTATCTACCGCTGCCTATAACAAACTCACAGACTCTCACATCTACCTAGACTATAGCTCTTCCAGCCCTGTTACTTATACAAACACCAAACCCTTCTCTCAATTCCACATTTCTGCTGCATTTGCTCTCAGGATGATGTTTTTCATTCTAGTATGAAAGAGATGTCCTCCTTTTTCAAAGAAAGGGGTCCAGTGGAAAGGTTCCATTTCATGCATGTCTGCTCTCACCCTGCCTCCTGCCACGCTACCAGGAACACTCGTCCTCACCTACTACCCCAGCAGCCTCTGTGTCCAGCACATAAATCTCAGAAACTCCCGCCACCTCCAACGGGATCCCACCACCAAGCACCTTTCCCTCCCCCCTACCTTCTGCTTTCCACAGGTATCGCTGCCTAAGTAACTCCCTTGTTCATTCGTCCCTCCCCACTGATCTCCCTCCTGACATTTATCCTTGCATGACGAACAAGTGCTACACCTGCCCCTAAACATCTCCCTCAGTACAATTCAGGGCCTCAAACCGTCCTTCCAGGTGAGGCAACACTTCACCTGTGAGTCTGTTGGGGTCATATACTGTGTCTGGTGGTCCCAGTGTGTCCTCCTGTATATCAGTGAGACATGATGTAGATCGGAAGACTGCTTTGCTGAGCCCCTACGCTTCGTCCGCCAGAATGAGCGGGATCTCCCAGTGGCCACCCATTTTAATTCCATTTCCTATTCCGATATGTCCATCCATGGCCTCCTCCACTGTCATGATGAGGCCACACTTCGGTTGGAGGAACAACATCTTATATTGCGTTAGAGTAGCCTCCAACCTAATGGCATGAACATTGATTTCTCAAAGTTAACGTAATGCCCCCCACCCCACCCCCGTCACCATCTCCCATCCCCTTTTCCCCCTCTCACCTTGCCCATCGCCTCCCTCTGGTGCTCCTTCCCCCTTTCTTCCATGGCCTTCTGTCTCTTTCACAAATCAACTTCCCGGCTCTTTAATTCATCCCTCCGCCTTCAGGTTTAACCTGTCGTCTTTTGTTTCTCTCTCCCCCCACACACACCTTCTAAATCTACTCCTTTTTTCCCCCCAAGTCCTGCCGAAGGGTTTCGGCCGGAAATGTCGACAGTACTATTTTCCAGAGATGCTACCTGGTCCGCTGAGTTCCTCCAGCATTTTGAGTGTGCAACTAATCACACAGCCCGGACTCCGGTATAAAGCTAAAACCGTGCTGACAAAGGCTCCAGCCATCCGACAGATCTCGGTCCCGGCCCTCTTCCACTGCACCAACCCGAAATTAATCCCTTCCTCACAGCCTTCCGAACAGAAGAATCGGCGTCAGTACTGCGCCTGTGGGTCACCAACACTGCAGCACCACCACTGGAGGTCTGAGTGCCCCAGAGCGCCACCAATGCTGGGAGGATCCCACGGCGCCACCAGCGGTCGGAGGGCTGTGGATCAACGCAAGGGTGCGGCCGTCTGCCTTTTTAACTGGGACACCCTTGAACTCCATATCAATAGACAATAGACAGTAGGTGCAGGAGTAGGCCATTCGGCCCTTCTAGCCAGTACCGCCATTCACTGTGATTATTGCTGATCATACACAATCAGTACCC
Organism: Hemitrygon akajei; assembly: GCF_048418815.1. Taxonomy (NCBI): domain Eukaryota; kingdom Metazoa; phylum Chordata; class Chondrichthyes; order Myliobatiformes; family Dasyatidae; genus Hemitrygon; species Hemitrygon akajei. The sequence goes on from NW_027331935.1 coordinate 4,011,010, forward strand.
CATTCCTGCCCTCTCCCCATATCCCTCGACCCCGCTATCTATAAGAGCTCTATCTAACTCTCTCTTAAATTCATCCAGAGACCTGGCCTCCACTGCCTTCTGGGCCAGAGCATTCCACATATCCACCACTCGCTGGGTGAAAAAGTTTTTCCGCATCTCTGTTCTAAATGGCCTACACCTTATTCTTAAACTGTGGCCTCTAGTTCTGGACTCACCCATCAGCGGGATCTTGCTTCCTGCCTCTAGCGTGTCCAATCCCTTAATAATCTTATATGTGTCAATCAGATCCCCTCTCATCCTTCTAAATTCCAGTGTATACAAGCCCAGTCGCTCCAATCTTTCAACATATGACAGTCCCGCCATTCCGGGAATTAACCTTGTGAACCTACGCTGCACTCCCTCAATAGCAAGAATGTCCTTCCTCAAATTTGGAGACCAAAACTGCACACCATACTCCAGGTGGGGTCTCTCCAGGGCCCTTTACAGCTGCAGAAGGACCTCTTTACTCCTATACTCAATTCCTCTTGTTATAAAGGCCAGCATGCCATTAGCTTTATCAAGCTAATATCAAGATGAGCCGATTGCATGTGCGAACTTTGATGGCCCACAAACATAATTCCTCTGATCAATCAGCTGTCTGAATGATTCACTGACTTTTAGAGTAACAGGTGCCAATAGTAGTACATATGTCAAGGCATTTAGTTTACCAGGAGACAAAGACTCCAGGGACTAGAGGTCTTCTGTGCACCCCGCGGCAATTCTGGTTTATATTATTAAAACCGTTGTTTATCAAACTACAACTCAACAAGAAAGTTCACTGACAGAATCCACCCCAAATCAGATCACACTTCGAAAGTCCTCTCCGAGAACATCTGTGGTTCTGTGACCACTCGAGGTAAACACCACACCACCCACAACACGGCAGAAACGAGCACACAGCAGGGGACTTTACATCACACAATGGATTCAGCGATGAAACACGGGTTTAATTTCTGGCCCGACTGAAATCAGAGGAAGCTTCCACGAAGGTGTTTCAAATACAAGAGCTCCCACACTCATGACATCACACTGTCGCTCCCACGCGCCTGACATCACTAAAGGCATACCTGAATCTGACGTCGGGTGACACGTCTCACGCACGCGCTACTCAGCTCAGTCGGTTTACCGACTGAACCGCCCTCAATGTCAATAATCGACGCTATTCTCTAGTTGCGTAGGGATGTCAATCACTAGTTACAGCCAATAGCGGAGGCCGACCAGCCGAGAGGGCATTACCCCCGCTGACCCCCCTATCCTTCTCCTGCTCCGAACTCGCTTCAAAATCGAACAAATCCCAAAGTAAATGTCCCGCCGTCTGATTTATTTCCTCCGAGGTATATTGGGGGCGTTTGTGAGGCGTCTCCTGCGGCCGGAGTCTGATGTATCGCTGAGAGTTAGGAGGAAACCTCTCGGCCCATCGGCTTGATGCCGGCTCGGCAGCGAGGGATGCCGACAGCTGAAGGAGGGAGGGGGAGATTTCATTGAAAGGATAAAGATGGTGTGAGAAATACTGACCTGCAAGTAGGGCCAATGTTCTAGGGAAAGTGGGGATACGAGGTTGTTGGGTGGTATGAATGGACCGGCCGAATATTGCTAATGACGCAGAATTGTATTATTTATGTTCTGTCTGTTATCTCAAATCTCAATGTACTTGCCCGTGTTCCCGCTGCAAGTCACTGATTCTTTGTACCTGTACATAATTGTGCACTTGCAATAAATTTAACAGGACCTGAAAAAACTCAGTTATCTGAGATGATCTAAAATTTGCACAATTCAGTTCAGCTTCCCTTCAGAAGGTACAAACCAGCAACCAGACTGTCTAATATTTCCATACGATTAAACTGCCTCATCGGTTTATCAGTCTTTTAATTTTTCACTGCTTACTTAAGTTAATTAAATTCAGTTTTTCATCTATGTATTACGTTGTACTGCTGCAGTAAAGACGACACATTTCTTGACATTTGCCGGTGATATTTACACTGATTCTGATGATGTCATGGTAGACCTGCCCACTGGTCACGTGATCTTTAGCGCAACTGCGTTTGCTTCCGAAGCCCCGCCCCCACAGAAGCAGCAACAATCACTTTGCGCATGCTCAGTCTTGGGATGATCTGGCTTTCTTTTTCGCTCTGTGTTGAAGCAGGTCCGCTGGGTCGCGACTGCGAGACGGCCCTCGCCCCTGTGGGGCGGGGAGCCGGGAAAGAATGACTGTCTGCGGGACAAGACATCAATTTCCAATCGGCGAGTATTGACATCAACACGAATGCTGCGAGCAAGCAGAAACTGATTCGAAAGGCTGGCGCTGTTAAAGGAGTCAGACTGGACACGATTCGGCTCTAGAATGAATCAAACTATAGCCGGGGAAGTGATAACTGCTAATTGTTAGACAGCTTGAGGTAACTTAATTTTATTCGGTTTTACTTCTCTTTCCATCTTTGTAAATCTGTAATGCCCCTGCGACACGCTAATGTCCTTTCGGATCAATGAAGTATACAATCTTTCTAACTTGAGGCCGATCCCGGGCGGAGAGGTCTGATGTCGGGCAGTATAACCCGTTAACATCCTCGAACTGCGGCTGCGCCCGACTTCCTGGACAGAACCTGCCCGGGTCGATCCGGGTTGTCAAACGTTCACACCGAACCGCCTGAGATGAGCCGCCGTACAGCCACTGCTGCGCTGCTCCCAGGAGCGGGATACCGGGACTACACCCATCCGCTGAGTTATACCTGGGGAACATTACCTCCCTCACCCGGCCCGGTAGCGGATCCAAACTTCGCCTGGCTGCATCATATTTAGAGGCAATTAAAATGAGGCATCGGTTTATTAATCTTCTATTTAAATTTTGCACTGCTTATTTAACTTCTTAAAATTCAGTTGTGCATCTATTATTAAGTGTTACGTTCTGTTGCGCAGTAAATTTGCCGTTGAGATTAAACCTGAATCTGATGATGCCAGCCTCCTGTCACGTGATCTAGTTTATCGCAGTGCTGCAGCAGCTGCGGGTTTGTTTCCGCGGACCCACCCTTCACTCCCGCAAGTCATTTTGCGCATGCTCATTTCTGAGATGGGCGGTGTTTCCGTTCTGCGTTGAACTGAGCCGATGTTGGCGGATTTACCTGTGCATTTTAAAAAAGTGTACACTTCAGTTAAGCCTCCCTCCAGAACTTCCAAAGCAGCAATCAGGCTGAATAATATTTCCACACAGTTAAAATGGACAATCGGTTTATTATTGTCATGTACAGAGGTCCATCCATACAGACGGATGACGTACAATCCATACAGATCAGCACAGTACATTGAGGTGATATAAGGTAAAATATTTGTACTTGGGCTATAATCCTGGGTTCGGGAATCTGGGATGATGGAACTGGCAGTATTTTGGGTTCGGCCCAGGTTGGTGCTTCTCCAGAAAAAAACTGAGTGTTTCTCCTTTCTCAATGAAGCAGAAATATTGGGTGGCTGGAAGCTGGTGGTGGCAGCTCACTCACTGTCCAGAGGGAAACACAGGGAGGATGTGCTTGGATTTCAGGGTCAGTAAGTGGCAGGATCCGCTGTGTGACCCTGAGACGTTTGGTCCTGGCATATCAGGCAGATTTTCAGGTAAAGTGGACCGGGAATCAAGCTGTCCAAGTTTGTGGTGTTCAGCAAGTACTTCTATTCTGAGCTCAGATTCTTGTTTGTGGTGTTCCTTTGGAAGCAATCACTGCCAATCTGAGGTGAAAATGAGTTCCCATTCCATCCCTTAGAGTGAGAGGCTCTGATTAAATGGACTGTTCTGTGTTTGTAACAGTAGAAATGGATCCAGGGGTTCAGTGTTCAATCTGTATTTGGAAATTCCCCCTCACTGTCACTTGTCCATCAGTCAGTGGAAATCGAATAGAAACTCAAGGTGCAGGAGATCTGCACTAAAAATGGAAAACGTTTTATGTCATTCTGATGAAAGTTTGTGAACTGAATAGTTAACTTTGTTCCTGTCCCACAGCTGCTCCTTCCCTCTGAATGATTCTCGTAATCCCAGTTTCTTTTTTATTACATTCAGCCTGGAATGGTTTGTCTCCTGGAAATGGACCTGTGCACAGGCACTCGTTTTGTGATAGGTAGTGGAACAGTAATTTAAAGTAAAACTGGATAGGTATATAGACAGGAAAAAGCATGGAGGGTTATGGGCTGAGTGCGGGTCGGTGGGACTAGGTGAGTGTAGGCGTTGGCACGGACTAGAAGGGCTGAGATGGCCTGTTTCTGTGCTGTAATTGTTATATGATTATATAGTAAAGGAACCACAGCTTTTCCTGGTAAATTATGCTGATGCCTATTTGCCTGTTATTCTTTTCCTCCTGACTTTGAAACGTATTAATAACACAGTACTCCAATGGATTTCATAATTTCAGGATCCCCAAACCCATTTGTAAATGGTAATAACATATCTCACTGAGGATTGATGCAACACTGACTCCCCGGTGCATCATATAGTGGAGAGCTGCTATCAATATTCACAAAAATAATCGGTGCTCTACTAACAGCCACGATACTCAGCAATGAGGCTGCCTTCCATTGGGTTCAACAAGCAGGAACATCAAGATGTTCTGATTAAAGAAATTTTGATTTGAGTGAATGCTGTGTATGCCTCAGTCAGTCCTGATCGGCATCTCCAACACCATCACACTGAGCATGGGGGCTCCCCAGGGATGTGTGCTGACCCATGACTGTGCTGCAACACACAGCTCGAACCAGATCGTCAAGTTCGCCGATGACACGATTGTGGTGGGTCTCATCAGCAAGAATGACGAGTCAGCTTACAGAGAGGAGCAGCAGTGGCTAACGGATTGGTGCAGAGCCAACAACCTGTCTCTGAATGTGGATAAAAGAGATGGTTGTTGACTTCAGGAGGGCACGGAGCGACCACTCCCCACTGAACATCAACGGCTCCTTGGTAGAGATCATAAAGAGCACCAAATTTCTTGGTATTCACCTGATGGAGAATCTCTCCTGGTCCCTCAACACCAGCTCCATAGCAAAGAAAGCCCAGCAGTTGGGCAAGGGCCTATGCTCAGTGGAGTTCAGAGGGATGGTGGTGGGGTGCAAACCTACCGAATTCTGAAAACCTGGACACAATGAACATGGAGATGATATTTCAATTAGTTAGAGGGTCTGGGACCTGAGAGAACAGCCTCAGGTTAAATAAACTTCCCTTTATAACTGAGATGAGGAGAATATATTCAGCTAACGGGTGGTTAATCTGTGGAATTTGTTGCCACTGAGGGTGGTGGAGGCTGTTGTTGAGTGTTTTTATGCAGAGGTTAATTTCTTACTGCTCAGTACCATCAAGATTACAGGAGGAAGGCAGGGATATGGCTTTGGGGGTTGGGGGAATCAGCATGATTGAATGGGGGATCAGACTCAATGGACTGAATTACATAATTCTGATTTTGAGTTTTCTGTCCCACCATGTCTGATCGATGACTATTTCATATCCCATGTCACTTTGTGAAGTGCAAGGGACAATTACAGATTTGTTCACTGAGATCATTACATTTTTCTTCAATGTTTAAATTCCAGTGAGTTTTGTTTTTCTGAACATTGAACAGAGATATTTTGTTCTCCTTTGCGCTGTTAACATGCTTCATTATCTCTGGTTAAAGTTAGATCTGTGGTACCGAGATTTGTTAGAAGAAAAGCCCTCAACTGAAAGCAAACCATGACTGAAGACGAGGGAACAGCAACACGTGAACCAGCCCGAGGACTGAGAGAACCAACTGGAGAGAGCCCTCCTGAATCAGAGTTGCCATTGATTCAGTCAGCAGGAAGTTCGGTGAGTCTCATTCACTCAAACACTAATCCGTTAGACATTACATATCTGTACAAAGGAAAGTAGGAAACAGTTTGAGTGAGGCTGAATGTGCCCTCAGCCCAGTTGTGCTTCTACCAGACCCAGTGCAATCACGCCAGGTCTGGTAATGTGTTGTTGACAGTCCAGCTCAGCTCTTTAAAGCCACTTACATTCCCTCAGAGTTTTTGATCATTTTAAGACCTTGCATCTTCTGCAGTAGCTTTTATTCATTTCTGCTGTATCCTTGCTTGGCCAGGTTATGTTGTGATCATCTCAAAGAGTGTAGATAATTTTTAAATGCTTCCTGCTGTAGTGATTGCGGAAATGTGGAATTACCATGAACCACAGCAACACGGCATTGATTCCTTTGGCTATTGCAAGCTGCAATGATACACTTGTGTGCAGGTATATCAGCGTGCAAGCCTCTGCTGAGAACAAACCTGTTTGAAACAAAATGTCCCAGCAATGCATTTCCTTCAGCCCTAACTAGCAACTGGCAACTAATAATTTATATTTACATATGCCAGGTATCTTCACGTACTTTTTCTACTAATTAAATTGTCAGAACCTCTGAAACAGCAATTAACAGAAATTGGAATTTGGAGGAAGTTATGATCCCTTTTGACCCTGTACCAAAGTGATAAGTTCTACCTGTACTTGAGATGAACAAGTGTCCTTGCAAGCCAGTCCTCTGGAACTGCCAGTGTCACTTTACACACTGTTGGTAGGGAATGCGAACCAGAGTGTTTGGTCAGATGATGGAGCAGTTGATATAAAGGCAGATGCAATGTTCAGTGGAAGTGTGGATGGATAGGCTGTTGACAGGGCATCTTGTGGTCAGTTGGATGGGTTGGAATATGTTTACATCAACACAATAAGTATTCAGAATAAGAGTAACTTAGAACATGGTTCAGTACATGGATGGTACATGTTATCACCATTAGACAGACTTGACTGATAACAAGGACAGGGTTGCCTCTTTGATGTTCCAGGGTTTAGTTGTTTCAAAATGCATATGAAGGGAGGTGAAAAGGGGATGGCATCACAGCTACAGAAACAGAGGGACCATCTACAGATTTAGTGTATGTGAAAGTTCAGAGACAGGAAGGGACCAATCACTCTGGGAGTATTCCCAAATGCCACGGGGACATTGGGGAGCAGAAATGTTCCCAGGTTTTGGAAAACTACAGGTATAACAGGGTTGGTATCATTGGTGATTTCAACATCTCTGAAGTTGATTCCCACTTCCTCAATCCAAAATGATTCAATGGTGCAGAAGGTGTTACATACATCCAGTTAGTATTCTTGACATAGTATATGGATGAGCCAAATGGAGGAGATGCCGTACTGCATCTAGTTTTAGGCATGAAGCTGGTTAGGCATCAGGCCTCTTGTTGGAGACCTTTCTAGAGACAGTAACCACAACACCTTCTGTTTTTTTTTAAATCTTGATCATGGACAAGGACAGGAGCAGATAATATGGGAAACTAATTAATGAGTGAATGGATAATTTCAGTGATATTAGTCAGGAACTTGAGAGCACAGATTGGGAAACGGATTTTCTCAGGGAAATGTACAACAGAAATGGGGAGGTTGTTTCAGGACCTCTTGTAAGGGGCTCTAGATTGAATTGTCCCACTGGTAGGGAAAGACTGGTTGGTTAAACCAGCCATGGTTCACAAAATATGTGGAACATTTAGACAAGAGGAACAAAGAAGGATTATTTAGGTTTAGGAAGCAACATTCAGATTTGAGAATTGAAGGTAGCTGGGAAGGAGATCAACAAACAACTCTGAGATAGAAGAAAAGTTGGGAGAGGAACAGCAGGATGAATAGAGTAGGGGTAGGACTACTCAGGAACAAGGAAGACAATATGCCTAATAATTTACAAGAGAGAGGAACTTTGAAAGTGAGGTTAAGATAGGAGCATGTCAATGCAAAGGAAGAGATGTTGTTGGAACTTCTGACAAACTTTGTAGATTTCCAAGGATGCTGTTTGGATTGGAGAGCTCATCTTGTAAGAAAAGGTTGAATGACTGAGGATGAGGTGAATTGACAGGAATAGATAGACTTGACAGACAGCATCTTTTCACAGAGCACCAGTGGCTAATACCAGAGAACATCAGTTTAAGATGAGTGGAGAAAAGTGTAGAAGAGATGCCTAAGGTAATTTTTTTATTCCACTGTATGTGTCAGGAACTCGCACAGTGTGTGCCACGATGCCACTACTGGGAGCTGTGGAGGTGTATACAACAGGGATATTTAAAAGACTTTTGAATTGGCAAAGTGGCATTAGCAAAATGGACAGTTGTGTGTTGTGCGGGAGAGAAGATTTAGACTGATTGCACAGTCAGTTCGTACAGGTGAGCACAACTTCTGGTTCTGTGCTGTAATGTTCTCTGTTCTTTGGTTAAAACTTTCCTGTACATGAAAGCTACCATATATTCTTCAAATATTAACCATTGCTTGCAGTCTCCCAATGTTTGAAATTCATTTCATGATTCAAATTGTTTTGTTTATTTGTGAGATGCAATTCACAATTTCAATTAGCATCTGTCCTACACAAAAGATAATGTTTAAAATTAAGCACTAGGAGAACAGGGTGTTTTAGTGCACTGTCAGTCACCAGTCAGGATATTGAGTACAGAGGTTGGGATATCAAGGAAAGTTGCATTTTGGTGAGGTAGTACTAGGAGACCTACATGCAGATTTCATTGTTCTGTTATAGAGAAGTTGTGGTGGGTTCAAGAGGCCTTTTACAAGTATAATTCTGGGAATGAAAGGATTATCATATGAGGAATATGTCACAGAGTTTAAAGAAGATCTGTGATGATGTTGTCAAGACTAAATGCCTGATTTACAAGGTGAAGGGAGCCATGCTGGGTATTTACTCCTTGGAATGTAGGAAAATAAGACCATAAGACATAGAAGCACAGTTAGGCCATTTGGCCCATTGAGCCTGCTCCACCATTCAATCATCATTCAATCTCTTTTTCCTCTCTGTAACCCCATTTCCCTGTCTTCTCCCTGTAACATTTGATGCCATGTCCAATCAAGAACCTATGAAGCTCTGCCTTAAATCCACCACATGACCTGGCCTCCACAGCTGCCGATAGTAACAAATTCCATAAATTCACCACCCTCTAGCTAATGAGATTTCTCCACATCTCTGTTTTGAATGGACGTCCCTCTATCCTCAAGCTGTGCCCTCTTTTCCTAGACTCTCTCACCATGGGAAACTTCCTTTCCACGTCTACTGTGTCCAGGCCTTTCAACATTTGAAAGGTTTCAATAAAAATCCCCCTGTCCCTTACTATTCTGAATTCCAATGAGTACAGACACAGAGCCATTAAGAGCCTTTCATTCCCAGAATCATCCTTGTGAACCACCTCTCACCCTCTCCAATGCTAGCACATCATTTCTTAGATAACGAAGCCAAACTTGTTCACAATGCTCAAGGTGAGACCTCAACAGTGCCTTATAAAGCCTCAGCATCACATCCAGTCACTGCCTCCTACCAACCTTCCAATGCTCTAACCATGTTAGAATCATTCCTGTAACAACACGGGCTCTTAACTTGGTAAGCAGCCTCATGTATGGCACCTTGTCAAAGGCCTTCTGAAAGTCCAAATATGTATCATCCCTTTATTTATGCTACATGTAATCTCCTCAAAGAATTCCGACAGTTTGTCAGGCAGGATTTACCCTGAAGGAAACCATGCTAACTTCATGCTCACCTGTCCTGTGTCACCAAATGTTGCATCACCTTGTCCTTAATTGACTCCAACATTTTACCAGAGACATCAGTCTAAATGGTCTATAATTTCTTTTCTGCTGCTTTTGTCGTTTCCTAAAGAGTCGAGTGACATTTGCAATTTTCCTGTCCTCTGCCACCATGCCAGAGTCCAATGTTTTCTGAAAGATCATTACTAATGCCTCCACAATCTCTACTGCCACCTCTTCAGAACCCTAGGATGCAGTTCATCTGGTGCAGGTGCCTTATGTAAACTTGGGGCTTTCATCTTTTCTGCACTGCTTCTCCCTTGTAATAGTAACTGCACTGACTTCTTTTCCTTCACATGCTGCAGAATCTGGCACACTACTGGTGTCTTCTATGGTGAAGACTGAATCAAAACACTCACTTAGTTCATCTGCTATCAACTTGTTCCTCATTTATTATTTCTCCAGCTTCATTTTCTTATATCCACACTCATCTCTTTTTTTTTTACATACCTGGAAAAAGCATTTAGTATCCCCTTTGATATTGTTTGCAACTTTGCTTTCGTATTTCATCTTTCCCCCTCTCATTATTCCTTTAGTCGCTTTCTGTAGGGTTTAAAAAATTTTCCCAGTCCTCTGTCTTCCCACTAATCTTTGCTTTGCTCTGTGCCCTCTCTTTTGCTTCATCTTAGTTTTGACTTCCCTTGTCAGCCACAATTGCACTATTTTCCCATTTGAGTCATTATATATATCCTGCAGCTTCCTTATTTTTACCAGAAGCCCACACCATTGCTGCTCTGTTGTCATCCTCGCCAGCAACTGCTCCCAATTTGTTTTGGCCAGCTTCTCTCTCATACCACTGTAATTTCCTTTACTCCACTGAAATACTGCTATATCAGACTTTTCTTACTCCCTATCAAGTTTCAAGTTGACCTCTATCATATTTTGATCACCAGCTCCAACGGGCTCTTTTACCTTAAGCTCCCTAATCACCTCCGGTTCATTACATAACACCAAAAATGAACAACAACTTTACAGAAATGTTTATATGTATGAGAGGCAGATGTCAACAGACTTTTCATGAAGTCAGGACAGAACAAAACCAGGAAAATAGATGAGATGTGAAGGAAAGTTTTGAAAGGTGCATGGGCAACAACATTTTCATGCAGAGGTTGGAGTTTTTGTGGAATGTGCTGCTGGAGGAAGTGAATGAGGCGTATTTAACAGTATAGTTTAAGAAATAGTTGGAATACGTAGGTGGAACTGAAGTGGCCTGGAGGGGTATGGGAGCATCACAGAAATTTGGATGATCTTGGTGGGCACAGTGGACAGCCTGGTCTTGTTGAGCTGAAGGGTTTCGCTCTCCATGCACTATTGCTCTGTGACTCTATCAGCAGGATCTGCCGGATGTTGCTGGACAGGTGTACAGACAGGGAGTGGAAGTTTGGAAGTTGATGCTAACAGGGAATGCTTGGTTCCCCAAGCTAACTGCTGCTCAGATACAGGGAATGGAGATACTGTCATATTTGCAGATTAATCAAACTCTCTGACTCATTGTCTGCTTGTTTTGTGTAACTCAGAGCAGCACCAGCAGGTGGGCCTTTCCTGCACCGGGATCAGAAGATGACAATGAACCATCATCAGTCAAAATCAGTATGGATACAGGTATGATCACTGAGATCTTTATAATTCAACTTCTGTCCTGTTGGTGCACAATAGTTCTGATGTAGAAACGTACATAGTTGTGAACTGGGCACAGAAAAGTTTCATCAGATCCCACTGGTACAGTGGCCTTGAGTAATGGGTCAATCCAACAATTCCAGAACAGGGACTTGACACCAATAATAGTCGAATCGCAAAGGTCGCGTGCAAAGCTTCTGCTGAGTGAAAGGAGCAGGAGCTCCTGAATCACTGAAACAGACAGGAATGTGACAGTGCTCTTGTGACTGATGTAACAGTCCAGGGAATAGTCAGGGTCTGGTTCTAAACAAGCCTCGATGTGTAAGATACCAACTACTTTCATCTGTAAATGTAAGTGCCAGTTGATTTGGAGCATTTCTAGTGTTTCTGAGATTGAGAGAAAACAAAACATTTCAGCTTTTTGGAAGGTCAGCTGTCAATTTCCAACTAGTCTTCTGGGCTTCTGTTCAATGGAGATGTGGGGAGAAGCCCAGAAACCTGGATGAAAATCGAGAGCTGACCTTCCAAAACCAGAACTGGGCTTCTGTTCAATGGAGATGTTCCTGTCGCTGATCCGAGAACATTGCCAGTGGTGCGAATGGCCTGGGAGCAGGGGACAGCTTATTGTAGAAGACATTGCATGTTTTAATGCACCATAGCTGGATCCTGGACTTCCTGTTAGATTGTTGACAGGTGGTAAGTGTTGGCTCCCTCACCACTGTCTGACTGATGCTCAACACAGGAGCCCTTCAAGCTGTGTACTGTCCCCTCCTTTATACCCATGACTGTCTCCACCCACCGTTCTAATTTGCTAATTAAATTTGCCAATGATACCACATTGATTGGCCTAATCTCAAACAATAACAAAGTGGCCTACACGGTGGTGTCAGGAAGACAACTTCTCTCTCAATGTCGCAAAAACAATGGAGCTGGATGTGAATTACAGGAGGAATGGAGACAGGCTAATCCCCAATGACATCAGTGGATCTGGGATTCAGAGGGGAAATATTTTCAAATTCCTCTGCATCCACATCACCGAGGACCTCACGTGCTTTGTACACACACGCTGTGTGGAGAAAAAGGCACAACAGCACCTCTTTCACCTTAGACAGTTCAAGAAGTTTGGTATAGCCCCCCCCCCCAATCCTAAAAACTTTCTACAAGGGCATAATTGAGAGCATCCTGACAACCTGTATCACTGCCTGGTTTGGGAACTGTACCTCACTTAATCGTAGGATCCTGCAGAGAGTGGGACAGCCCAGCACATCAGTAGTTGTGAACTTCCCGTGTTTCAGAACATTTACAATAAAAGATTTGAAAAAAGGACCCGAAGGATCATTGGGGACCCAGTCACCCAACCACAATCTGCTCCAGGTACTACTCTCCAGGAAACGGTTCCACAGCGTAAGAGTCAGGACCAACAGGCTCCGGGACAGCTTCTTCCACCAGGCCATCAGACTGATTAACTCACGCTGATTTGAGTGTATTTCTATGTTACATTGTCTGTTCTATTTATTATAAATTACTATGATTGCACATTTAGACAGAGACATAACTTATTTTCACTCCTCATATATTTGAATCTTCTCTCCACCCTCCCCAGTCCAAAAACATCCTTCCTGCAGCACTGTTACCAGAACTGAACACACTATTCCAGCTGGCCCCACCCACAGTTTATAAAATTGTCACAAGACCTCTCTGCACATGTATGCACAATTAATGACCGCACACGTGTTAACTGTTGTCTCCAAGACAGATATGGCATGGGAACGATGTCATTATGATGGAAACAGTACATATTCCTGATGATATTACCAGGAGAAGAGGGCTTGAGCTGGAAGGAGAGGCTGGGACTTTCTCCCTGCAGCCTGGAATCTTTTTTCGTTGATTCTATTGTACATATTTGTTCTCCTATGAAAATATATACCAATAAATGGGCATTGATGGTAAATTTACTTTGAACTTTGACAATAGTGGTGGAATAACATTCGCAGGTCCATTGTGAACCTTTGTGGTCCTTTGTGAGGAGGATGAAATAGATTTATGTATGTTTTGCCATCATTCTGGCCACTGCAGCTACTGGATTTTCCCCCGGGTTTCCCTATTGAGCTGATCTGCTAGCAGTATTTAAATTGTCTGGAACTCTGAAAGGAAACCCAGTACAATCAGTGACCAAATGTCTCTGTCTTCTGTAGGCGTTGCGATTGTGTTCAACCGTGTGATTCCATGTGGAAACTAATTCATGCTGACCCATTCTGGGCTTGTCCCATTTTCCTTCAATTTTCTCCACATTTCCCTCCTGAACTAGTTCAATCCATTTCCCAACATTGTGATTTTATTTGTGTTTACACCCTCCTCTGGCTGCATGTAATTTGTACTCACTACCATCCATGTGGAAAAATGCTCCTTCAGTCAATTTTATATCTCAGCGGTAAAGTCTTACTTTCCCCTTCTCTGGGAAAAAGACTGTGACTGTCAACCTTCTCTATGCCCCTGATTATTTTACAAACAGGTGTAAGGTCACACTTCAACCTTCCATGCTCCAGTCATTGTGTTCTACACACTTTCCTAGAACTGCACACAAAACTCTGAGTGAGGCTTTGTCAAAGACCTGTACATGACGAATGTGATCCAGGGGTCCAGGCAGCATAGGTCACAAAGTTATAGGTCTCACTTGGTCATGATGTAATGGTCAGTCTGTGACCCAGGAGACTGGACAGTGTATGACTCTGCCGAAGGGGAGTGTGTGATCGTGGACCAGACAGTATGTAATCTGATGGCTGGTCCGTGTGCGACACAGGGAGATTTTCCTTGTGGAAGATGATCCCAGTGAATTTTCCTGGTATCACCTGCAGTTGGTCCATTAAGTTCCCCTAGTCATCAGTATGTTTAACTGCTGCGTAGCCCAGGGGTAGGTAACCTTAAGCACAAATGATTTTCTAGCATGCGTTATTCATTAATTTGATGCCAAACATAACAAGATGTATTTAAATGGATGATTCCCATACTTCAAGTTTTTTATGGCATTTATCTGGCCCACCGTCCGCTCATTAGTACACGATCTGGCCCACAGAGGCAAAAAGGTTGCCAACCCCTGCCGTAGCCAGTGATCAACTAGTACGTCTATCCTGTTCTTTTTCTGGGGGTCGATATGTCCGGCTTATCAGTATTGTCACTGGCAATAAGTATGGTTTACACTCACAGCACAGTCCCGCTCCAAATCTGGTCAGTCAGAGTCTCGGCTCCATTGTGAATCCTTGTTCTGCTCAGCTCCAAATCACTCCAGTATAATTCATCATTTATTTCAGGTTGGAGATTAAATTGGGCAGGGAGAGCACTCAGGAGATTTTTTCCATGCTGCAGATGGAGGGAAGATGTTCGGAACACGGGAAACAAGCTACCAAAGCGGGGACAGATTTCTCTCGATGTCCCAGTGGAATACAGTCCAGCCACAGAGGAAGTGGAGCAAAGTCAGCCCAGAGACAGTGGCATCAGAGACTCTGATCCAGACCCTGGAACCAGCACATGTGAGGTGACTGCCTGTCTGCTCGGAAGCTCAATAAACAAGGAATTGTCAAGTCCTCAAACAGGAACAGGTGAATGAAATATGAGGGTGATGCGTTTGCAGAATGAGGCAGGTAGGATGGAGAATGTGAGGCCTTGTTGGGGTGTGGCCAGAGAGGAGAGGGGAATTGTGTGGGTGTTGTACATGTGAGGTAGAGGGGCACCCGTTAACCCAATAGTTCCTGCTATGAGGATTTCCAGGATGTGTGTTAGAGGAATTGCAGCTGTTCAGATGAAAATAATATTTTCAGGGTATGAAATCAGGGAAATACAGTCACCTGTATAGAGAGAGTATCTCTGGGAAGTGAGTATCATTGACTGCCCCAGCATTACATTGCCCATCCTAAATTGAACTGGGTGAGTGGGTCATGTTGGAGATTGGGACAAAATCCGAGTTTGTGACTGAAGGCAGATGAACACTGAAGTTGGAGACATGATGAGTTTGCTGCGTGCTGTGAGATTGATGGAGATGAGGGATATTTGAGCTGGTGTCTGCTTTATCCTTTTTATATCTGCAGCTACAGAATCTACAATCTCTGATCTCTTGGATCAGTGGGATGAATATCAACTGTACCAAGTGACAAAGTTCTACAGGGATAGACTGAAACAAGCGATTGAAGAGAGGGTTGAAAGACTCGGTTGGATGTTGACAAAGGAGGGACATTTCAGTAGGGAAGAAAATGAGGTGAGTGTATTTGGTGTTTTTTTTCACAGAAATGCTGATATCAGAGGGAATAGTGATCAGATTTAATCTCCATGGTCTAGGAGATCTACATGGAAATGGAGATTTGATCTTTGACTTGTCTCTGGCAGATCTGGTTTCAGCTGTCAAATTCAGTTAAGGCAGGGAGCACTGGGAACTGCATGTTCAGTGTCACCTTTTCCTCTCACACCTGCTGTGTTTATAGGTGTGGTATAAGAGCAGCGGCTGCATATCTCGACTGCTGAACAGGCATTCCGTCTAAAACTAATTTTGCATTCTATCAGGACCATCAGCCAAATTCATGTGAGTTCATTAATCCAGGATGAATATTAAACTTGTGGATTGTAAATCGGCCCACAGGCTTCACTGCAGTCACTGTGGGAGTGAAAACCTCGGAACCACACCCGTTCTGGTCTCCATCTGAATTCTTAAAGAAATGAGTGGCTGATCTTTCATCGAGTCATAGAAAAGTAAATCATCAAAAGAGGCCCTTAACCTGTGCCACACCATCTAAACTGCCTACTCCCATCACCCTGCACCTGGACCATAGCCCTCCGCACCCCATCATCCATGCATCTCTCCAAACTTCTGTTAGCTGTTGAAATCGAGCTTGCTTCCACCACTTGCTCTAGTAACTCCTAATGCTCTCACAACGATCCAAGACCCCTCATGTTCCCCATAAACCTTTCACCTTTCACACTTAATTGATTGTTACCACCTGGCCTTAGTGGAAAAAGCCTGCTTGCATTTACCCTATTTATACCCCTTATAATTTTGTATACTTCTGTTCAATCTCCCATTAATCTTCTATGTGCCAGGAATGAATTCCTAACCGATTCAATCTTTCCTTATCACTCAGGTGCTCCAGTCCCAGCAACATCTTGTTAAATCTTCACTCTACTTGCTCAACCTTATTTACATCTTTCCGGAAGGCAGGTGACCAGAATTGCAGACAATATTCTAAATTTGCCCTCAGCAATATCTCATTCAAGTTCAACATCTCATGTCCTGTACACAGTATTTACATTTCTGCAAGTTAATATGCCAAAAACGTTCTTTTGATCCTGTCTACCTGTGCTGCCACTTGCAATGAATTATGGAGATACATTCCCAACTCCCTTTATCTACTGGACTCCTCACTGCCCCACCATTGACCAACCCTTGACCTGCAGTTGATGGTCCTACTGAAGTGCAACATCTCACATATGTCTGCATTAAATTCCGTCTGCCATTTTTCCAGTTGCTCCAGATCCTGTTGCAAGCCATAATAACCTTCCTCACTGCCCATTACACTCCCAATCTTGGTGTTATGCACATGCTTGCTGATCTAGTTAACCACAATATCATCCAGGTCATTGAATCAACAACAATGGACCCAACACCGATCCCTGTTGCACCCCACTAGTCACAGGTCTTCAGTCAGAAAGACAATCATCTCAACCACTCTTTCACTTATCCTACAAATCTAATGTCCAATCGAGTTTACTACCTCATCTTTAATGCTGAGCGACTGAAATTCTTGTGCAACCTTTTATGCGGGACCTCGGACAACGTCCATTTCCAAGCCATCATCAACTTTCCTGGTAACTTCCTCGACAAACTCTATAAGTTTGGTTAAACAAGAGCAGAGAAAAGGGCAAAATGAAAAAGAAAAATCTGTTGAATTGCTGAATATCTAATGATAGAGACACAGGAACACATTAATTCATGTTGCTATCTACGGTCCTCATAAACAGTGATGATCATGCCCTAGATGTGACCTGTTCAGCCATGACTGACATTAGAAAATTATTGTTACACTCAGAGTGAGTCCGTTCTCCCTGGGACTCATTGGTGCTGTCTGCAACATGTCAGACAGGCATTATCCGAAGGCCTCTGCTCAGGCAAGAGGAATAAACTGTAAACACATATGTACGTTCATCTATAAATTCTTCATCTGAAGACGATAGTGTTACTAGTATGGAACTTAAACCTTTAAATCCGATTCTCTACTGTAACTCCTCAGACCTGGTTGTAGTGAACCTTGGATTCTTTTGCAGTGTAGTAGACCATCAGGAAATTATGCTGATTTGTTCCATAACTATTGTCCACGATTCGCACTGGGAACTTTTCATGGCAACCAATCATTCTAACCCCAGGACATCACTGAGATATTTCTCACAGCAATGTCCAAAGCCCATCCACCTTCAGTTGCATCCTTGTTGGAACTTCATTACAAGACTGTTCAATGTTTAATTCACAACTTTATACTTGGTTGTGTGGAGGAGCAGAGGGATCTGGGTGAACATGTCCACAGATCCCTGAAGTTGCCTCACAGGTAGATAGGGTAGTTAAGAAAACCTACGGAGTGTTAGCTTTTCATAAGTCGAGGGATAGAGTTTAAGAGACATGGCGTAATGATGCAGCTCTATAAAACTCTGGTCACACTTGGAGTACTGTGTCCAGTTCTGGTCGCCTCACTATAGGAAGGATGTGGAAGCATTGGAAAGGGTACAGAGGAGATTTACCAGGATGCTGCCTGGTTTAGAGAGTGTGAATTATGATTAGAGATTAAGGGAGCTAGTGCTTTACTCTCTGGAGAGAAGGAGGATGAGAGGAGACATGATAGAGGTATACAAGATACTAAGACCACTGCTCAATACAAGAGGACATGGCTTTAAGGTAAGGGGAGGGAAGTTCAAATGGGACATTAGCGGAAGCTTTTTTTTATCGGAGTGTGGTTGGTGCATAGAATTCACTGCCTGAGTCAGTGGTGGAGGCAGATACACTAGTGAAATTTAAGAGACTACTAGACAGATATATGGAGGAATTTAAGGTGGAGGGTTATATGTTGTGGTTATATGTTATAAGGCAGGGTTTAAGGATTGGCACAACATTGTGGGCCAAATGGCCTGTACTATGCTGTATTGTTCTTTGTTCTTTGTATAATACCTCTGCTGATCAGGAAGTCCATTCCTGCATTCAGGAAGTGAACAGCATTTTACAGCAGTAACTACCTGAATCATTAGACAGCCGCACTGACATTTCTGAACATTCTGTTGTCTGTACACATCAATTATAAAACCGTAACACACAGGAGCTGAAATGGGCTCATCAGTTCTGATCTGCCATTCCATAATGGCTGATTTAATATCTCTCTGAACCCCATTCTCCTTCCATCTCCCCATAAACTTTGCCGACCTGCCTATGCAAGAACCTACCAACCTCTGCTTTAAATATCGCCAACGTCTTGCTCTCCACAGCTGTCTGTGTTGATGAAATCTATAGAATCACTACCCTCCAGCTACAAAAAATCCTCATCATCTGTTCTAAATGGATGTCCCATTATTCTGAGGCTGAACCCTCTGGATCTAGACTCCCCACAAAAGTTTACATCCTCTCCACATCCAGTTGATCTTTGCCATTCAACATCCATCGGTTTCAGTGAGATTCCCCCCTCATCCAAACTCCAGCAAATACAAGTGCAGAGTTACCCACCACTCTTCACGAATTCAACTTTTCAATCCAGGAATCATTCTCTTGATCCTCCTCTAGACTTTCTCCAATGGTGTCACATGTTTTTTCAGAAAAGGGGACTAAAACTGCTCACAATATGCAAGTGTGGTCTGGCTAATGGCTCAGTATTACATCCTTGTTCTTCAATGCTTCCAGTCCCTTTGCACATCTTTGTACCATCTGCAATCTTGACCATAAAACCATAAATTTCATTGTCAGAATTATTAACATGTAATGCAAAAATATAAACTGTCCCTAAACCCACCCTGCAGTCACCGGCATCCAACAAGAAAATGCCCTCTTTGTTCCCACACTTTGCCTCCTACCAGTCAACCAAAAGTCTATATGGAGCAGTGGTTCCCAACGTGGGGCGTACGCCCCACAGGGGGATAATTTAATTTTTAAGGGGGGCAATTCGAGAATGAGTTATTAACAGTGAATTTTTTCTAGTAAGTCTGTGTGAGTATGAGTGTGTGTGCGAGTTAATACATATGTGTATGTACAGTATGCATACATAAAAATTGAAATCCCCCCTGGTTATTTTAACATTGTCCTTTTACATGTTTTTTCCTATCTCTAAATCCTAGATACTATTTGGAGGCCAGTATATTATTTTCTTCAGGACCATTTTACCTTTCAATTTTCTTAACTTTACCCACAAGGCTTCTACATCGTACAATCCAATGTCACCATTTTCCAAATATTCTCTTTCACCTACTTCCGGCCTATCCTTTGATACAATATGTATCCTTGCATGCAAGCACCCAACTATGATCCTCTTTTGTCACAATTCAGTGATGTCCGCCATCTATTTTATGCACTCTCGCTCTCTCCTGCCTTCCGTTCTGGTTGTTACACCTTGTTGATCTAATGTTGCACATTGATGGATCAAGGAAATTAATTACGTTGCAGCTACTGCAGACTGTTACTAAAGCCTTATTCTTGCACAATATTGAATTAGAATTTCCTTCATTTGCTGTTTCTCTGTTAATGATAGAAGCCTGAGGTTTACTGAGAGGATGAGGCGGCAGCCCAGTGACTGCACCTGTTCTGAAGTTACCAGGACAATGAACACATTTTGCTCCACAGTCGCCATGTCTTTCAGTCTGTTACACAATAAACTCCTTGTTTCCCTTTTATAGAAAATCACTGAGCTGACAGAGAAGGGAAACCGGACAGAGAGTTCCACACTCTTCCTCAGGTTGGTGAACGGGAAAGGCTCGCGGACCCGGAAGGCGATGTGGGAATCCTTTGTGATATGGAGGACTGAGTTACCGAAGTTGGACAGAATACTGAGGGAAATACAGGAGCAAGGTACGTTAAAGCCACACACTGGACACAGTCACATTGAAATAAATTTTTAGTTACATTAGCTCTGTTTTCATGAAAGTTTTTTTTGATTTAAGCAGGCCCTGATCTGCATGAATGCATAAATATTCCCCAAGGGTTATTGGAGTTACCCACTCAACTGACAGGTGAGTGATGAAATTTACGGTTCAAACCACATCTCAAATGTTAGACTCTGGCTTAGCAGAACCTGGGAATCAAAATTAATCAGAATCAGGTTGAATATCACCGGGAACTGGAACAGCAGCTCGGTGACCTTTGGTTTGTTTGGGAAAGTGAAGAGGAGATATGAGCTTGGACCCCAAGATCTCTCTGCTCGTTAACACTGTTAATGCTCTTGCCTATAAAGGTACACTATCAATTTACATTTGAAGTTGCAATTCTTTACATTTGGCCAGGTTAAATAACAGATGATTTTTCTGCACCCATGCCTGCATCCAATATATATTCTACTATTTCTTTTGCTAGTCTTCTGCTCTCTCAGCAATACTACTAATTGTTGTATCAGCTGCAAACTTACTGACTTTCCCATCAACCTTTTTATTTCGGGTACTTTATAAATAAAAATATGTATATACATGGTAAATCCCTGTGTGGATCACTGTAGAACATCATTGTTCAAAGTATTCCTGTCAGAATATGTCTCATCACCACCTGCCTTCTATGAGGAAGGCAATAATGAATCCAAAAGGCCAATTCAACACAGTTCATGAGCATGTGAACTTCTGTGTGAGATTCCCATGTGGTACCTTATCGAATTCCCTACTAAAAGTTAGCAAGATGCTACTTCCCCTACACAAATCCTTGCTGCTTAATCCTCTCCCACCTCAAACATTCTCTCTCCTCCAACTCCCATTGAGCAGAAGATGCAAAAGCCTGAATGTACGTCCCGCCAGGATCAAGGACAGATTTAAGTCTGTATTTATGACTATTGAATGGTCTCCCACATGGTTAAGATGGGATCTTAATTTAAAAAAAATACAATATTAAGGCAAAACACATCTCTTACCCAAAAGGAGAAATCACAAATGGCCCATCAAAATATCATCCTGTTACTTGTTTACAAACTACATATAAATTGTAACATTATGTATCTCCGACTAATCATCACTCACTTAGATAGTCACAATATACTTACAGAGGAGCTGAAAGGATATGTAAGTGTATACAAAGATGGAAGGAGCAACTGATAATAGATTCTGTTATTCTAAATCAATGCCGGAGGAAAAGCAGAAATCTTTCTTGTTATATTGATGACCACACTCATGGTTATGTCTATTTACAAACAAAAACAAATGGCATTATCAAAATTAACAGAGGAATTTCTCAGATTGACAGTCTAAGCCGACTGTGGTCGTGTCTAACTATAAACCCACTCTCTAGTTTACTCAAACAGATGAAAATATGGTATCAAATCAGCAAAACTCCAAAAAAATTATACTTTGGCACACCGTCTATACATAGATTATTTCAATTTATATACTCCCTCAGTAAATTTAAAGCAAATATTTCAAATAGTGAACTAATTTCAAAAGAATTAAACATCAACATTGGACAAGAAAAGTGCAGAACATTCAACAGATCTTGGGGCGCTATTAAGAAGGGAACTTGTGCACGCAGCTTTGATAGAAATGGTTAAATATTCCCATTTGAGCCTGCTACAGCTGCAATTCTCTGCTACAGTTCAGGACAGCACAGTAACTAACATCGCTTTAAAGCAATTAAAAAATCTATCACTACTCAAAGCCAATGAATCTAGTCCAGCAGAGTCCAGTCAGACATGTGCTTTTAAGACAGTGGAAGAGAGGATGCCATGCAGGATTAAAAGGTCATTTAAGGAGATGAGACTTCAGAATCCCACAGCTGGTTATTCTGGTAGCAAACATAGTCTCTGGTAAATATAATAAAAGATCTCAGAGCAAGATTGCTGTGCCACAGGGACATTCAGATACGTTTGTTTAATGGAGCAACAAAGCTCACCTGACCTGGAACATCTCGCGATCAAGCATTGTCCATTTTATCTGCTTTGAGTGTTTCCAGCCACCATCTTGGTAGCGGTGTATATCCCACCTCTGAACCGTGGCAGACAGGCTCCAGGTGAGCTGAGCGACGTAATCAACAGGCATGATACAGCATTCCTTGATGCCTTGCTCATGATTTCTGGAGATTTTGACAAATTCTCTAAACAATTATCACCAACATCACTTGTGGAACCATAGGAGCCAAGACACTAGAGTACCGTGAAACTATCATCAAGAGTGCTTACTGTGCGATCCCACACACATAATTTGGAAAGTCTGATCACCCAGCTGCACTTCTACTCCCTGAGTATAGACAGACAGAGACTGAAGACAACAGCACCAGTACAGAGGACCAAGAAGATATGGACAAGAGAAGCACATGAGTGCTTATAGGACTGCTTTGAGTCGGTGGGCTGGACTGTACACAGAGATTCATCTTTGAGTCTGAATGATAATGCCACGTTTGCCACTTCATTAAAACCTATGTGGATGACTGTGCCTAGGAGAACATACTGTGCATATCCGAATCAAAAGCCTTGGATGAACCAGGAGATCTCTTATGTTCTTATACATAGTCTGCTGTGGGCTAGATCTGTCACACTCAAGTCTGGAGATACAAGACTATGCAAGAGGGACAAACGTGATTTGCAGAGGACAAAAGAGCTGGAATCAAATGTACGGCAACTCCAATAGGTTTTGTAGACAGTTAATTCCTGTAAAGCAAAACCTGACAGCATGAATGGCAGTGATTCTTCACTCCTAAATGCGCTCAACACCCTTTATGCACGCTTTAAAAGGGAGGCTAGATCTACAACTCTGAGGAGTCCTGCAGCACCAGTCACCCTGTGATCTGTCTTGGAGGCCGACGTCAGAAAGTCTTTAAAGAGGGTGAACCGTCACAGAGTGGCAGGTCTAAATCTGTGGCAACCAACTGGCAGAAATGCTCAATGACGTTTCAATCTCGCATTGCTACAGTCAGAAATTCCCACCTGCTTCAAAAGGGCAAGTGTCCAAGAGCATCTTAGACTGCCTTAATGACTATCATCCAGTAGACCTCAAATCCATGGCGATGGAGAGCTTTGAGAGATCAGTTATGGCTAGAATAATTTCCCTTCAATGCAAGGACATGGACCCGCTGCAATTTGCCTGTCAGCACAATAGGTTGACAGCGGATGTGATTTCATTGTCCCTTCATGTGACTTGGGATCACTTGGACAATACTAATTCTTATGTCAGGCTGCTGTTTAACACAATCATTCCTACACGAGTATGATCAAAAGATCCAAAACCTGGCCCTCTGTACCTCCCACTGCAACTGGATCCTTGTCTTCCTCACCAGAATTCCGCAGTCTGTGTGGATTTGAAACAACATCTCCACCTCACTGGTAATCTAAACTGTTGCTCTTCAAGAATGTGTGCTTTAGCCCACTGCCGTACTCTCTCAAATCAAATGCTATAAATTTGCTGATGACACAATTGTTGGCAGAATTTCAGACGCTAACAAAAAATGCATATAGGAGCATGATGTTTCAAAACAGCAGCATTCAACTTTAAGGCCGTAGTACCTTGCTATATAATGCAAGCCTGATCTTATTTTAGAGTCAGAGACCTACAAATTGTGCTATGACTGATCCATTATTGCAGATAGGACAATCCATAAAACAACCAGGATGAAGAAGCAAGAATAACCTACTTAATAGATATAGACTTTACAATCACTCATAACATAATACACAGGAATCAATTAATGAAAAACACCAGAAATATGCAGAATTAAAAGAGGAAATTGAAAACCTGTGGAATATGATCAGGGTTGACCTTGTCCCCAAAGTAATAGTGACTACTTGTGTATTTCGAAAGTCACTGCAAAATAATATGAAACAATTAGTCTGACACAGTAATATTATGTAAATCTCCAGAAAAGCACAATACTAAACACCACTAGACTAGTCCAATAGTTCCCTCCAATTGAGAAATGAGTGTGCTTGCCTGTGCCCATATCTCAGGTTTTACCAGTTTGAACTGAGAAAAAATAAAAATGCTAACTTATTTCCAAAGCTCTTTTCATATAGATGATGTGACACAAATTTTATTATAATAAGAAGAAGAGTAAACTAGAAAATAAAAGACAAAATGATGTTAATTATAAACAAGGTTCAATAAGAACGTTTTGAGTTGGTGTTTAGAAGTAACAACAACTTATGCATCCCTTATATAGCACTTGTGAGAGTCTCGGGCTCCTAGTTATACATGTGTGCTGAAAACTTTTGTACAATACTGTAGTAAAAGTATTGAACTCTATAGTATAGAAGCGTAGTTCAGATAAAATATTTGACCTGGGATCTTTGACCCTGTACCTTCCTGTCTACCTGCACAGCATTTTCTCGGCAATTGCAACACTGTTTCCCTGAACTATTCTGTTCTGTTTTTCCTTGTTGGACCTCAGTAGGCTGATGTGATAAATTGATTAATATGGACAGCAAGCAAAAATGTTTTCCATTCTACCGTGGTACACGTGACAATAATACAACACCCTACACACCTGCTGCCAGACTGATCAGTAGCTCTTGGCAAGACCACCACCCTCTCCCAGAAACACGACATGCATCACTGCAACACATGGTCTCTCCCATTCATTGAGATTCCCTTCCATCTTTCCAACCTGCTCCATCCCAACAAATTTTAACTACCAGTTTTAATACTTGTCATTCTGATGCGTTATCAATCTGAATCTTCTCTGTGATTCTCTCCATAAATCCTGCCTGACTTTGAGCAGATTTTCCAAAGTGCGCAGTGTCTTGCTCTCCATATTTTCACATCATGTCAACATTAACATCATCTGCTAATGATACAAACAATGCTTTAAAAATACTGAAATTTTGTTGTAACGGTAATTGTCCATGGAAGTTCAGGCAGGACTGTAATAGGTCATCAATAGAATGTTCAACAGGTACAAAAGCTGGATGAACTCAGCAGGTTGGGCAGCATCCGTTGAAATGAGCAGTCAACGTTTCGGGCCGAGACCCTTCATCAGGACTGAAGAAGGAGGGGGCAGGGGCCCTATAAAGAAGGTGGGGGAAGGGTGGAAGGTGCCAGGTGAAAAACCAATCAGAGGAAAGATCAAGGGGTGGGGGAGGAGAAGCAGTGAGGGGGTAGGCTGGAGAGGTGAAGAAGGAATGTAAGGGGAAAGCACTATGGCTAGTAGAAAAAGACAGAATCATGAGAGAGGTGATAGGCAGTTAGGAGAGGAGGCAGAGTGAAAGTGGGATGGTGGAAGGGAGAGAGTGGGAACCAGAATATGAGGATTGGATATTTTCTGGGACATTCATCGCTGTCATTTCAGGAGTCTGTGAGCAGAATTTTACTTTGTCTTATTATCAATGGAAGTATTAAATGAAATCATGTAATCTCAAACACTGATTGTTGAAATGCAGTTAAAAAGTTCTTCATCAGTTGAGCTATTTTGACTATGTTCTCTGTTCCCATGGAAGATGTTCAACAGAAACACAAGGAGACTCTGCGGATACAGACTGAAAAACTGAGAGTGAACACGATCCTGATGAGGGAGAAGGTGAAGGTTTTCCAGCTGGTTGATCGATACGCTGAGCTCACGGTCATTTCTACCATTCGTGATCGGAGACTGGTGGAACATGAGCTGCTGGCAAGAGGCAGAGACCACGATGAGTGGAGAGAGAAACATCTCCGCAAAGAGCTGGAAAAAATCCGGACTGATCAGTTGTTCCAAAGCAGCTTTTCACGTAGTAAATCCAAATCCAAACCAGGGAGTTCAGCAGCAGTGGTCGGAGTCCCGGGGATTGGGAAAACAACAATGGTTCAAAAGATTGTTTATGACTGGGCCACGGGGAAAATATACCAACAATTCCAGTTTGTCTTCATTTTTAAATTCCGGGATTTAAACTCCATTAACTGTAGAATAAACCTGAGGGAACTGATTTTGGATCAGTATCCTTACTTTGCGAATATCCCGGGAGACATCTGGAATAACCCAGAGGGATTGCTGTTTATATTTGATGGTTGGGATGAATTCAAACATGAAATTGATTTTGCAGACAGTCGGAGAGATACAGAACCCAAGCACCAGTGCCCAGATCCCGAGTGGTGGTGTGAAGTGTCTGACATTGTGTACAGTTTAATCCAAGGCAAGCTGCTCCCAGGGTGTTCAGTGCTGGTAACCACCCGTCCCACTGTGTTACATTTATTGGAAAAGTCAGAGATCAGTGTCTGGGCTGAAATCCTGGGATTTGTTGGTGAGGAACGGAAGGAATATTTCATCAGACATCTTGAAGATCAAAAAGTGGCAGCAGCTGTTTTCAAACACGTGGAGGAGAACGAAATCCTGTACACCATGAGCTACAACCCCTCCTACTGCTGGATCCTCACTCTGGCACTGGGCCCCTTCTTCACAAAAAAAGACAGGGACCCACAGCAAGTCCCCAAGACCATCACCCAACTGTATTCCTACTATATTTACAACATCCTGAAAAACCACGGACGTGAGATTGAGAACCCCCGTGATGTGTTACTCAGGTTGGGTCAGATGGCCTTCAGAGGAGTGTCCGATAAGAAAACTGTGTTTACAGATGGAGATTTGATCAACTACAATCTGCAGCCTTCCCAGTTCCTGTCCGGGTTCCTGATGGAGCTTTTGGAGAGAGAAGATTCTGCCCTGAGTGTGGTGTACACATTCCCACACCTCACCATCCAAGAGTTTGTAGCTGCACTTGCACAATTCCTGACTCGATATTGCGGGGATGTCCAGAAGTTGCTCATTGAAACCCATAGTATGACAGCTGGACGATTTGAGGTATTTCTCCGTTTTGTTGCTGGTCTCTCCTCCCCAATGACAGCTCGGGGCTTGGAGGAGTTTCTAGGCCCATTTCCTCATCAAACAACCTGCCGAGTGATTGACTGGTTGAAGGAGGAGGTTAAACGCCAGATTGGAAACACATGGAGTGAAGCTGGTAAAAGGAGCCTCCTGAACACATTGCACTACCTGTTTGAGGCTCAGAATCGTGGACTGGCTCAGGCAGCACTGGGATCTGTGGAAACACTTCCATTCAATGAATTGCCACTGACCTCGATTGATTGTGGAGTCTTGTCAAATGTCATCGCGCTCTGCGATACGATAAAACAACTTGACCTGGGGAACTGCCACATTCAGTGTGAAGGAATCCAACGGCTGGGACCCAGGCTGCACAAGTGCCAGCAGTTGGGGTAACTTGACTTATCTCTCACTCTGAACTGTGAAACTGTTCCATTGTCTTATTTCAATGTAAAGGAATTTGGGTAAAACTGTAGTAAATCAGATTGTACAGAATTGTGACAAATGGCCAGGGGATCGGTCAGTAATTCCCCAAAGACGGGATGGTCTGTGGTTCCTTGTGAAGGTATGTTGGAGACTTCATCAGATCAGTGAACAACAACCATTGTTTCTCACTGCCTTTGAAACATCCACTGACGACGTTTCTTCTCACTGTTACTGACACCCAGACCAATACAGACCGCAGCAGGTGTGTCGGAGCTTCACACCACTTCCCAATCAACGACAAGAAAGGTTCAGAGGAGTTTCCCAGTGAGAGGGAGAGAATTACCTCTGAGAGGTTGCCCTCCCCTCCACTGTCCTTCTCCGTGTGTGACTATCTGCATCACTCCACCTGTGTGACTCTGCTCACGACCAAATAACCAGCACCCATGTGGACATCTCATCTGACCTCAGTTCAGACCTGTTCTTCCCATGCAAACTGCTTCCACATCACCTTATCTTGTGGGATGATCTTATCTCAGCACAACGCTCCTGTTGGAACTCTGCACCATACCCATCCCCTGTGTGGTGATCTCTCTTCCTCATGTAGGTATCTGCCCCCTCATTCCCCTTCCTCCTGTCTCTCTCTTCCCCATGCCCTTCCTGGTATGATCTGTCTTCTCATCAGTTTTCCTCTGGTGGGAGTCATCTGCTATTTCCCATGGTCATTTTCCCACCCACAACTCCACATCTCTGAAGAATTTTCGCCCACTCTTCATCCTGCCCTTCCGACCCTCTCACATCAGGAACATGTTTTCTAACAGTCGGGGAATGAGACAGAATATGGGGAGTTTACAGGGTCACACCGACAGATTAAATTACTGACATTCGGTGAATACCCTGGACTGGGCACTGAGGGACATCAACAGTGATGTGAACTCCAATCAGTGGTTTACTGAAGTATTTAATGTTTCCTGAAATATCAGATTGATGAAATTCCCTCAGACCAATGGTTTGTATCAGTTCGTTCATCAATTTGTCTGTTTGTGTTTAGACTTGGGTGGAATCGTCTGGGAGATTTAGGAGTGAAACTAGTGTCTATTGCTCTGAGGAACCAGGAGTGTAAAATACAGAAACTAGAGTAAGTACCAGACTGTGGGAAATTGAGTTTAAACCCAACATTGTTTTGATCAGTAATCTTGTTACCGATAAACACTAGGAAGATGTTCTGTCTCCTGTCTCTCACTGTCCTTCACCCTCCCTGTTTCTCATCTCCAGGATGAGCGATGTTGGTCTCACAGATTCTGGTGCTGAGGATCTCGTCTTGGCTCTCAGTACAAACCGATCACTGACGGAGCTAAACCTGAGTTATAATAAACTGGGAGATTCAGGAGTGAAGCTGGTGTCTGCAGCTCTGAGGAATGCGGAATGTAAAATACAGAAACTGTGGTAAGGTCCAGACTGTGAGAGATTGTGTTTAAAGTCACTGTGTGTCTGACAGTGAATTTTCATGTGATCAACACTGGGGATTTACCATCTCCTATGTCACTATGTTCTTCATCCTCTCTCTCATCTGCAGGCTAAACAATGTTGGTCTCACAGATTCTAGTTTTGAGGATCTCAGCTCCACTCTCAGTAGGAATCGATATCTGACTCAGCTGCACCTGAATGGTAATGAACTGGGAGATTCAGGAGTGAAACTGCTGCCTGTGGCTCTGAGGAACCTGGAGTGTAAAATACAGAAACTGGAGTAAGTATCAGACTGTCGGAGATTGTTTTTTAAAGTCACTGGCTGTCTGTCACTGAACATTAATGTGATCAGTAATTGTGTTACTGATAAACACTGGGGATTTGTACTGTCTCCTGTCTCTCTGTCCCTCATCCTCACTCTCTCTCATCTCTAGGCTGAACAGTGTCGGTCTCACAGATTCTGGTGCCGAGGATCTCATGTCCAGTCTCAGTACAAACCCATCACTGGCGGAGCTGAGCCTGGTATCAAATTCGCTCACAGACCAGTCTGTCCCTGCTCTTCGCCACCTCATACTGACCCTCCCGAGTCTGGAGCGGATCTGGTGAGTGTTTCTGTTGGTGTCAATGTGATAAAATTTTAGCGGATCCATGGGTTTTCTGGTGACATTTGTTTGAATGTTGTTGAGACGTTAATCCCCAGTCCCCTGTTGCCAACTCTGTTGTGTAATCCGATTATTTCCTCTTTATTCTTCCACCTGTTTCAGGCTGGACAGGAATCAGTTCAGCTGGACTGGGAAGAAGGAACTGAGATCTCTGCAGGAACCCAGACCTGGACTGGCAGTGATCCTGTGACCATCCCCGCCTGCAGGATGGGGACATTGTGACCAATTTCCCAGCCTTGTCCCTTAATTGGGCTGATCATGCTGTGATGTCAGAAGCGTTCAACAACAACATATTTCCACCTCCTGCTTCCACTGAATGTCCGCGTCCGGCCTGCCTGGGGAATTACACAGACAGGAAGGGTCCGTGGCTCAGCCTTGGTAGAAAATAACTTTGCTCCCTTTGCTGAGGACAGTACATGCCGCAGCCTGGCCAATACAATGATGTTAAATTGACAAATGTCTTTAATGTATCTGTCGCAATTACCACCCTTGGTAGGTCAATAGACAATAGAAAATAGGTGCAGAAGTAGACCATTCGGCCCTTTGAGCCTGCACCGCCATTTTGAGATCATGGCTGATCAACTACTATCAATACCAGGTTCCTGCCTTGTCCCCATATCCCTTGATTCCCCTATCCATAAGATACCTATCTAGCTCCTAATTGAAAGCATCCAGAGAATTGGCCTCCACTACCATCCGAGGCAGTGCAATCCAGACCCCCACAACTCTCTGGGAGAAGAAGTTTTTCCTTAACTCTGTCCTGAATGACCTATCCCTTATTCTCAAACCATGCCCTCTGGTACTGGACTCTTCCAGCATCTGGAAAATATTTCCAGTCTCTATCTTGTCCAATCCCTTAATAATCTTATATGTTTCAATCAGATCCCCTCTCAATCTCCTTAATTCCAGCGTATACAAGCCCAGTCTCTCTAACCTCTCTGCGTAAGACAGTCCAGACATCCCAGGAATTAACCTCGTGAATCTACGCTGAACTTCCTCTACAGCCAGGATGTCCTTCCTTAACCCTGGAGACCAAAACTGTACACAATGCTCCAGGTGTGGTCTCACCAGGGTTCTGTACAAATGCAAGAGGATTTCCTTCCTCTTTTACTCAATTTCCTTTGTAATAAAGGCCAACATTCGATTAGTCTTCTTCACTGCCTGCTGCACTTGCTCATTCACCTTCAGTGACTGATGAACAAGGACTCCTAGATCTCTTTGTATTTCTCCCTTACCTAACTCTACACCGTTCAGATAATAATCTGCCTTCCTGTTCTTACTCCCAAAGTGGATAGCCTCACACTTATTCACATTAAACTTCATCTGCCAAGTATCTGCCCACTCACCCAGCCTAACCAAGTCACCCTGAATTCTCCTAACATCCTCATCACATGTCACACTGCCACCTAGCTTAGTATCATCAGCAAATTTGCTTTCATCCAAATTGTTGACGTAAATTGTAAACAGCTGTGGTCCCAATACCGAGCCCTGTGGCACCCCACTAGTCACCACCTGCCATTCCGAGAAACACTCATTCACCGCTACCCTTTGCTTTCTATCTGCCAACCAGTTTTCTATCCATGTCAATGTCTTCCCGCCGATGCCCTGAGCTTTGATTTTACCCACCAATCTCCTATGTGGGACCTTATCAAATGCCTTCTGAAAATCTAGATACACTACATTCACTGGATCTCCCCCGTCTAACTTCCTGGTTACATCGTCGAAAAACTCCAACAGATTAGTCAAGCATGATTTAACCTTGGTAATTCCATGCTGGCTCGGCCCAGTCCTATCACTGCTATCTAGATATGCCACTATTTCATCCTTAATAATGGACTCTAGCATCTTCCCCACCACCAATGTCAGGCTGATAGGTCGATAGTTCTCTGTTTTCTCCCTCCCTCCTTTCTTAAAAAGTGGGATAACATTAGCCATTCTCCAATCCTCAGGAACTGATCCTGAATCTAAGGAACATTGGAAAATGATTACCAATGCATCCGCAATTTCCAGAGCCACCTCCTTTAGTACCCTAGGATGCAGACCATCTGGACCTAGGGATTTGTCAGCCTTCAGTCCCATCAGTCTTCTCATCACCGTTTCCTTCCTAATGTCAATCTGTTTTATTTCCTCTGTTACCCTATGTCCTTGGCCCATCCATACATTTGGGAGATGGCTTGTGTCTTCCTTAGTGGCTTCCTGCCATCAACCACTCTCTGTTAAAATAAAATACCTGCCCTAAATCATCTTCCAATCTCTGTAAAATTACGTGCCTACCTTAACATCACTTACAAGTTTCCAATGAATCTGCCTTTACCACCTTCCCAGACAACACAGTCCAGGCACATGCCACTGTTCGTATAATAAGGAAAAAAAACACCTCATATCCCACATCTCACCTTAAATAGAGATACCATCTGTTACTTGACATTTCACCCCTGCGAGAAAGCTCCTGCCTCTCTTATATATCTATTTCTTTCATTATATTATAATTGTCTCTCAGATCTACTCTCAGCCTTCTCCACTCCACAGAAAACCACCCCAGTTTTTCCAAGCTCCTCTTATCTGTTACAGTATGACTCCGGCAACAATGAATATAGAACTGAGACAGGTATTTTATAAACAAATAAATAATTTATTTAACTCTATTCGACCAAAAATGGAAAGAAAACAAACCACTAACTTAACCAGAAGATAATTGCGGTACAGCTACTCAAACAGTTCTTAGTGATTAATGCAAATTCAGTTCTTAAAGTGATAAATGCAAATGCAGTTCTTTAAGTGGTAAATGCGAAAGTCCAAATCATTTATACAGTCAATGATGAGAGACTTTCCTGAAGTAATGAATTCCTCGACAACGTGACGTTACTGCTGAGCTCAGCCGAAATATGCCTTGACCGAAAGATTCACGATGAAGGAAATAAAAATGGCTTGAAGGAGCTGACATTTTCCTTGGCGAATAACACTGCCCCGACCCTTTCTGCACTTACTGCAGGGGTTATCTCAGATGCTGGTTACTATTTTCTGAATGAACATCCAATAAGGTAGATCCTGTATTAAACCGCCACCGACACCAACTTCACTCTATCCTTCGGCTTCCCGTACTTCGGTAAAATCTTCACTCTCCAATACTTAGACATTAAAAATAAATCAAAGATACATCAGCCATAACTAGCCATGATTTTCAAAACTGCCGGCACAACGATAATGTACATTAGAGTAGAAATTCAAACTCCACTTTAAAACGAAACTGTGTCATGAAACCAAATACGCAGCATAACAGAGTAACTAACAACTTAAGCAACATCTCACCACAAAACTCCTTCATCACAGCAGGCTTTCCAGTTTGAGACCTGTTGAGAACATGTCATCACGTGATCTCACACTGGCGGGAAACTACATCAACCCACCATCACAAGACCATTACAACGTGCTCACCAGATACTCAATTACATCATGGTCATAAGACAGTCACAAGATACCCACGGAGTATGTAACACCTCCCTCCAGAAAGAAATTTTTGGTCTGTCAAGAGCAAATTTTTAACAACT
This sequence comes from Hemitrygon akajei, assembly GCF_048418815.1. Lineage (NCBI taxonomy): Eukaryota > Metazoa > Chordata > Chondrichthyes > Myliobatiformes > Dasyatidae > Hemitrygon > Hemitrygon akajei. The sequence goes on from NW_027331935.1 coordinate 4,044,349, forward strand.
AACTAATTACAAAAAAATACAAATGTATAAAATCTACAACATACACAATATACACAGTATTATCAAACAGCACCTTACAAATTACTATACAGTAGGAGTGTTACAAATGTTAAATATCACACCATTAAAAAAATCACATTGTACATTCAACATCTAGATAGACAGACAGCAATCACATTATCTTTGCCTTTAATATGAATTATCAAAATATTATACTCCTGTAATATCAGACTCCAATTTAGTAACCTTCTATTGTTTTTTCATCTTACTCAGAAACACTAACGATTATGATTGGTGTAAACTTTAAGTGGTTTTTGAGTTGTACCAACATACACATAAAACCTGTAGAGCCAGAACCAGACATAATAATTCCTTTTCTAGAGTTGAATAGTTTCTTTGAAGCTCATTAAATTTCTTAGAAAAATAAGCTACTGGATGTTCAACCTCATCACCCTCATTTATTTGAAGTAACGCTGCTCCTGCAGCCACATTGCTAGCATCTACAGCTAATGAAAATGTTTCTTCAAAGTCATGTGTTCTGAGCACAGGTTGATGACATATCATAGTTTTCAATTTCTCAAATGACTCTGGACAAAGTACTGTCCAAATGAACTTTTCATTTTTCTTCAAGAGGTTAGTTAATGGAAGGGCAATATCAGAAAAACTTTTACAGAATTGTGGGTAATATCCTACCATTCCCAAGAATCTTCAGAATTTTTTTTTACCAGTTTCAGTGGGGACCTCTGAAATTGCCTGAACGGGAGCTAACATACCTTGACCCTCAAAATAACCAAGGGAAGTAACAGTGGCATGACCAACTTCACTTTTAGCTAAGTTCATAGTTAAGTTAGCTTTTGAACGCCTTTCAAATAGTTTCTCCACTGCAGTAACATGTGCTTCCTGTAACAAAATCGTGAATAAAGGCATCTGTATCTTTTAACACATGAATCATTCCAAATGATTTTAACAGCATGAATCATCCACTGGAAAGTACTTGGGGCATTATTCATCCCAAATGGAGGAACATTATATTTATATAACCCAGATGGGGTTACAAATGAAGAAATCTCTCATCCTGTCTAGGGATTGAATATTCTTCTCTTTTCGATACAGCATTAACATTTCTGTAGTCAGTACAAAACTGAATACTACCATCTGATTTGGGCACCATAAAACAAGCTGAGCTCCAATTTGAATTGAAAGATCTAATAATATTATTCTCTATAACATATAGTTAATTTCCTTCTCAGCAGGTTCACATTTTTCCGTGTCAATCTGATATGGATGTTGCTTTATGGATTTGGCATCTCTAACATCTACACCATGTGAAGCTACTGTGGCTCTTTTAGGAATGTCTGGAAATAAATCCCTATACTTAAAAATTAATTGCTTCATCTGCTGCTTCTGCTCTGGCTGTAAATGAGCTAATTTATCATAAATATTTTCCAGAATTGTTGAGTTTAGTAATTTGGCAGAAACAGTGTTGGGTTCAGAATGAGTTTCAGATGAATCATCTATTAAGTTCCTAGTGAGTTCAGACTCATTAGTAACCACAACAGTCATAGTAGCAGACTGTTTCTCATAATACGGATTTATCATATTTATATGACATTGCTGGGTTGGCCTTCTTCAATCTGGTATCTTTATCACATAACCCACATTATTCACTTTAGACATAATTTCATAAGGATGACTCAATTTAGCTTGTAAAGGGCTTGTTTACACCGGGAAAAGAATGTACACCTTATATCCAGGCTTAAATGACCTCATCCTAGCTTCCTTATCGTACCAGGTTTTCATTTTCTCCTGAGCCAATTTTAAATTTTCCCTAGCTAAGCTACAAGCTTTATGGAATCTATCCTTAAATTTTTAAAAATAATCCAACAAATTAGTGTATACCTCTTTATTGATCCACTGTTCTGTTAATAAGGCCAAAGGTCCTCTAACTCTATGCCCAAACACAAGCTCAAATGGACTAAAACGTAATGAATCCTGTACTGACTCCCATACTGCAAATAGAAGTAAGTATATGCCCGCATCCCAATCATTTTCATTTTCTACACAATATTCTACACAATATTGCTATTCTGGATGTTATGCAGATGAGGTAATCTGCTTAGCTTCCAGCTTATAAATTATCTGTTGAAACAATCCAGGCATAATTACTACATTGATCAGATTGTATTTCCTTAGGCAACCCAAAATAAGTTAAGAATTTTATAAGAGCTTTTGTTACAGTTTTCTTCACCCCTTGAAGACCACACAAGGGCACAATATGAGCTAAAGTTAAAATCTCATTCCGATAAACTTTAGGAACAACCTTCCAAGCATCACTTGCAGCAATTGTAGGTAATCTCCACTCCCTCATTAATACTCCTTTCTCAAAATAATAACCCCCTACTGGCACCTTCCCAATTTTATTATCCAGAAGAGCTTGTACCTTTAATTTAATAATCTCAGGGTCTCTACTCTGCTCTGCTATCACCTCCATTTGAGACAGAGACAAAACTTCATGGTCAGACTTTCTCCAAGAATCTTGATCAAACAATGAAGGTAAGAAAGTTTCTGACACATCCTCAAAATTCGAATCTCGAGTTGAACTGTCATGGGTAACAACCTCATCCTGCACATCAAGATTTTTACCCATAGCTCGAGTTACAGCACAGGAGGAATCAGTGTTAGAATCCATCCATGGTTCCTCTGACTTTATTGGCAAATGCGCTTCAGGAAAATCTTGTCCATCGCTAAGTCATTCCCTAACAATAGAGAAACATCATTCGCGGTTAAGCTGGTTGTAGTCGTATTTTAACAAGTCCTGTAACTAACCCCGAACTTAAATTTAATCTATGCAATGTACAGGCATAAGGGCACTCCCAACACCTCGTATATAATTTAGCTCACCAGTGTCAGACTCATCATTAAACTTTAACACACTGTCTAACATTAGTGATTGAGAAGCTCCAGTATCCCTAAGGATTTCGATTGGCACCGGAGTGGAACCCTCGTTCAAGGATACAGATCCTTCAGTTAGAAAATCATCATATCCTCCTCTTAACTTGGTCACTCTGACAATGTTTCAGAATGTTACACAGAAGCATTTCGTACTGCTTCCTTCTTCAATCGGAAACAGTTAGCTATTACGTGACCAGGTTTCTTACAATAATTACATATTACTATTTCCTTCACGAGGAAATCTGCAGATACTGGAAATTCAAGCAACACACACAAAATGCTGGTGGAACGCACGCAGCAGATCAGGCAGCATCTAAAGGGAGAAGCGCTGTCGACGTTTAGGGCCGAGACCCTTCGTCAGGACTAACTGAAAGGAAAGATAGTAAGAGACTTGAAAGAAGGAGGGGCAGGGGAAAATGCAAAATGATAGGAGAAGACCGGAGGGAGTGAAGCGGAGAGCCGGAAAGGTGATTGGTAAAAGGGCTACAGAGCTAGAGAAGGGAACGTATCATGGGACGGAAGGCCTAAGGAGAAAGAAAGGGGGAGGGGAGCACCAGAGGGAGATGGAGAACAGGCAGAGTGATGGGCAGAAAGAGAGAGAAAAAAAGGAGAGAAAAAAGCTAAATATATCAGGGATGGGGTAAGAAGGGGAGGAGGGGCATTAACGGAAGTTAGAGAAGTCAATGTTCGTGCCATCAGGTTGAAGGCTACCCAGACGGTATATAAGGTGTTGTTCCTCCAACCTGCGTGTGGCTTCATCTTGAGAGTACAGGAGGCCATGGATAGATATATCAGAATGGGAATGCGACGTGGAATTAAAATGTGTGGCCACTGGGAGATCCTGCTTTTTTCTGGCAGACAGAGCGTAGGTGTTCAGCGAAACAGTCTGCCAGTCTGCGTCGGGTCTCACCAATATATGAAAGACCACACCGGCAGCACCGGACGCAGTATACCACAACAGCCAACTCACAGGTGAAGTGTCGCCTCACCTGGAAGGACTGTCTTGGGCCCTGAATGGTGGTGAGGTAGTGTAAGGGCAGGTGTAGCACTTGTTCCGCTTGTAAGGATAAGTTTCAGGAGGGAGATCGGTGGGAAAGGATAGGGTGATGAATGGACAAGGGAGTCCCATACGGAGCGATCCCTGCGGAAAGCAGAAAGGGGGAAGGGAAAGATGTGCTTGGTAGTGGGATCCCGTTAGAGGTGGCAGAAGTAATGGAGGATTATACGTTGGACCCGGAGGCTGGTGGTGTGGTAGGTGAGGACAAGGGGAACCCTATCCCGAGTGCGGTGTTGGGCGGATGGGATTAGGGCAGACGTGGGAGAGACGCGTTTGAGAGCAGACTTGATGGGAAGGGAAGCCCCTTTGTATAAAAAAGGAAAACATCTTCGTCCTGGAATAAAAAAGGAGGACATCTCCTTCGTCCTGCTGAGCTCGTTGACTTCATTAACTTTGCCTCCAACTTTCACCCTGTCCTCAAACTTACCTGGTCCATTTCTGACAACTCCCTCCCTTTTCTTGATCTTTCTGTCTCCACCTCTGGAAACGGCTTATCTACTGATATCTACTATAAGCCTACAGACTCTCACAGTTAACTGGACTAGTCCTCTTCCCACCCTGTCTCTTGCAAAAATGCTATTCCCATCTCACCTTAAATAGGGATACCATCTGTTACTTGAAATTTCACCCCTGTAAAATTATCCGGCCCTCTCCGATTTCTCTACTTCTCTCACAAATATTATAATCATCTATCAGATCTACTCTTAGCCTCTTCCACTCCATAGAAAACCACCCCATTTTACTCAAACACCCGTTATCGTCCTCTAATCCAGGCATCATCCTGGTTTCCATCTTCAGTATCATCTACAAAGCCTGGGCATCCTTCCTTGTGATGGGCCACCAGAGTGAAACGAATTGCTCCAGGTGCAGCCTCACTGTCTTGTGAAGCTCTCCATGCTAGTTTCTTTCTAGTAACACCATGAGCTCTCGTCTTGTTATAGCAAACTCATGCACAAGCACCTTATCAAATGCCTTCTGAAATCTATGTAAGCAATATCCACTGACTCTCCTTTGGCTATACTGGCTGTTATTTCCTCAAAAAAAAAAAATTGCAACATATCTGTGGGGCGAGATTTCTCATGAATGACACCATGCAGACTTTGGCCTATTTTATCAAGTCTTCAAAAGCTTCATCTTCCAACATTTTCCTCACCGTGAAGTTAGGGTAACTGGCAGATAATTTGCTGTTTTTGCTTCGTTCCACCCCCCCCCCCACCTCTTCTTAAGTAATGCAGTGACATCTGCAGTTTTCCAGCCCTCAGGAATCTTTTCAGATTTCAGTGACTCCCAAAGGACACTCCCAATGCCTCCACAATCTCTTCAGCTACACTTTTCAGAGATCTGAGGTTTTGAGCATCCATCAAATGACTTGCCTACCTTCAGAAATTCCAGCCTGCCCAGCACCTTCTCATCAGTCGTAGTAAACACAATGAATTCTGTCTCCTGGCATTCTTCAATTTCTAGAGTACTGCTGGTGACTTCCACATTGAGGACTGGTGTCCGATACCTTTTGGGATCGTGTGCCTTTTGCTTCTACTCCCCCCCCCCCCACTGCCACACCCCCCCACCCACCTCCCCCGTGCATCACATCCACAATCACTTCTCTTGTGTTCTTTATATCACTGAAAAAAACTGAGACTTTTGTGGGAGAAGACGTCCTCCCTGCTGAGGAGCGAGCAGGGAGGAAGAAGGGGAGCAGTGACAGGGAGGAGCATGGGAAAGGGGGCGATGTAACACAAGTCCCATCTCATTGGATCTTGTCTCAAACTTGGAATATCTGGGCAGCAAATTTTCATTCAGCAGTATGCACTTTTTTGATACACCTCAACATTAATACCATCACCCCCTGAAAATTAATCCATAAGCTTCAAGTGCCTTCCTTGTGCAATTGGAGAGAGACTTGAGAGATTGGGACTGAGAGAAACCGGTCAGTATATGGATATGTCCCCGAGAAACCAGAACTGAAAGATGCTGGTCAGCCATACAGATATTCCCATTAGAAGGATGAACAGACGCTGGCCATTGTGCTGAAACAGCTTAAATCACACACAGACACTCAGGCCATTAGAGGATCAACCTCAGAGAAAGAGGGAGACTGAGAGATACCAGTGCACGGATATCCCCAGAGACAGGGACTAAGACAATTGTCAATGTACTGATATCCACTGAGCGATGAGAACTGACAAGCACTGATCCCCAGAAAGATAGTGACTGAGCGACATTTGTCAATACACAGATCACCCTGCAAGGAAGGGTGGGGAGATGAGGAAGGGGCAGAGAGATAGAGAGATGGAGGCACACTGTTTAGTGTACAGGAGAGATGGGATGACACTGTTTAATGTATAGATACCCCCCCTGAGAGAGACAGAGACTGAGAATTAGTCGTCAGGGCATAGATATCCACATGAGAGAGAAAGATTGCGATACACTGGGTGGTGTATAAGAGAGAGAGAGAGAGAGAGAGAGAGAGAGAGAGGAGAGAGAGAGAGAGAGAGGAGAGACGATGAGAGAGAGAGAGAGAGAGAGAGAGAGAGAGAGAGAGAGAGAGAGAGAGAGAGAGAGAGAGAGAGAGAGAGAGAGAGAGAGAGAGAGAGAGAGAGAGAGAGAGAGAGAGCATCCTCTGAAAGAGAGGTTCTGCGAGACACTGATCAACGTACACATACCCCGTGAGTGAGAGTAAAATGCTGTGAGACACCAGTCAGTGTATGGGTATACTCTGAGCGAGAAGGGAAGGGTTGAAAGACAATGCTCAACGCGCAGATATTGGCTGAAAAAGAGTGAAACACTGAGACAGCGGTCAGTATATAGCCATACCCTTAAAGAGAGACTGGGAAACGCTGGTCAAAGTACATCTGAGAGAGGCACTGAGAGAGCTTGTCTATGTACAGATATCCCCAAAGAGAAAAATGGCCCTGAGATCACCAGTCAATGTATTGATATACCTGAGAGAGGCGCTGAGAGAAAATGGCAGTTTATGAATATACTAAAGGAAGGGAGAGGGTTTGAGAGACACCAGTCAGTGTACAAATATCCCTCTGAGATAGAGTTGAGAGGCAGCCTCCATGTATACTATGGAGAAAGAGAAAGAGGCACAATTCAGCGTATTGATATCCCACTGAGAGAGGACTAAGAGATCTTCTCAAAACAGAGAGAGGATGAGAGACAGGTCAGTATACAGATCTCCTACTGTGAGAGAGGAACCGAGAAACAGCAGTCAGTGTAGAGATCTTCCCTTGAGTGAGAGGGACTGAGGGACACTGGTCATTTTATACAGATCTCCCCCTGAGAGAAAGAGAGGGAATAAAAGACACGGGTCAGTGTACAGCTTTCCCACGAGACAGAGAGAATCTGGTCAGTGTACGGGTATATCCTTTGGAAAGAGAATGGGTTTGAGAGACACAGTCAGTGCAGAGATATCCCTCAGAGGGAGAAAGGCTGATAGTCAATGGTTAGTGTAAGAATAGACCTGAGAAAAAGAGACTGAGAGACATTGTCAATGTAAAGATATTCCCACGAGAGAGCGAGAGGGACTGAGAGACTGCAGCCATTGTAGAGAACTAATCCTGCTTTTAAGGGACTTAGAGACAGTGTACTGATATCCCCCAAAGGAGAGTACAGTGTACTGTTACGAACGATGAACAACCCTGATGGGTAGAAGGGTACAGAGTTGCCCATATGTTCCCCCCACCTTAGGAGAATCACAAACTGTTACTGTTACCACACTGCTCATGAGAGAGATAGAGAGATTAAGAGGAAAACAAGTTGGAACATCTGCTGCTGAAAAGAGGGAGGAGAGGAGCCATTAATTTACTGTTATGTCTTTTGGAGAGGGCTGTTTACTTGGTACTATTCTGTTCATTAAAATTACTCAGTGGACAGCCGGAGTGGGCTGGTTTGACGGACTAAGCCATTCAAAAGTAATTGACATCTGAGACCCCGTGAGTAGGGATAAAAGTGAGGTCTGGGGAGACACCCCTCAAACACACCAAGAGACACACCAAGAGACGCATCAAGAGACACACTAGTGAGCACTGCTTAAGTGTTGGAACCCACGAGAAGGTGTGGGGCATCGGAGACCGAACGAAGGATCGGTCAATTTTAACTCACAGTGTTTATAGAGAGGCCGGTGGGGGCTTGTGTGTGTGTCCACCCTTGCCTGGGTGACGAGTCCACCATAGAAGAAAGGTCTAGCTAAAGGACGAAGAGGTCATACCTGAATGGCCACAACACATCGACGGATCAAAAACATAAAGGAAGGTTTGACTGACTGTAGCTGTCACTGTTTGCTCGCCCTCTCTCTCTCTCCCTCTCTCTCTCTCTCCAACGGTTACAACAAAAGAACCAACAACTACCTCTGCCTACATGAACTGAACTGTACTTTATACTTTCCCATCATAATTCATTATCCCCTAGACAACGATAGAGCTTGTTTATTATTGATTATTATTATACCCACACTTTTAGGTTTAGTATTGCTAACGTGTATTATCTGTATATTTACATTGTTGACATTGATTTGTATATTTTACTAATAAACACTGTTTTGAAAATAGTACCAGACTCCAACGGATACATCTATCTTTGTTGGTAAGGCACTCAGTTACGGGGTGCGTAAAAGTAAAGATGTACAGATTTCACACAGGAACAGAGACCATAAGATATAGGAGCAGAATTAGGCCTATTAGAATGAGAGAGAGAGAAGAGTAAGGAAAGCGAGGGGAGAGGGAGAGATACTCTCTCTGTTTAGTTAGAATCTCTGAGCATAACAAGTAAGAAAGTAAATAAGTGGAGAGGACTTGGGAGGTAATTTTTGAGCAGGTGATATTGGTGAATAATGTTGGCAGATTTATGTAACATTTACCCAACAGGCTGGTTTATGTCTAGGGGAAAAGGAGATCCAGCCACTCACCAACCCCACCTCCCGTACACGCAGGTGCTGTGAGAATCAAGTTTATGCCGCACGTACACACACAATATCAAACTCACAGCAGATACCGTTATGGAATACACTTTAAAGATTTTACTAAAACTAAAAGAGTACTATGCAATGCAGTATATATGGAGGAAAAGAAAATAAAGTAAAAAGCGACAAATTATCTGAGTTCAGTCAGTTTAGTGCACATCGTCGGAGCTTAGCCATCGAACCATTCGACCCCTCGTCGCTTTCCTCCGACCTCTACGTCTTCGCACCTGGGACCACCCCGGTTCTCAACCCAGCAGCGCAGCACACGTCCACCTTCCTCGGCGTCTCCTTCCCGCCTTCCCTCAAAAGACAGCGAAACCCCCAAGCTCCCAGCCCCACAAGACAAAATAACATTCCCCATTGGTTAACAAATGAATAGAATCCCCATATCAGCAAGACCAAAGCTAAACAACTGCGAGAAAAAAACACTTATCAGACATAAAAGCATTCCTACTCTAGCAAACCAAAGAAGCCATTTTGATTACATACACAGTACATTTAAATTAAGGATAAGAGAATGGCATGGTGGTATTGCAGTTAACATAACGCTTCACAATGCCAGTTTTAAGATTGGGGTTCAATTCCAGCCACTGTCTGAAAGGAGCTTCTGGATGCCCAGTTTCCTCCCACATTCCAAAGATGTTCAGACAGGGTTATTGAGTTCTGCATATGCTGTGTTGTCACCAAAAGCATAGGAACATTAGTGAATTTGCAGAGCACATCTCCAACTCAAACTATACATTTCGATGTACATGTGTCAGATACGACGGCTGTCATCATTGTGTTTTTTAAAGAGTGGGACAGCAGAGAGATCTCAGTGGAAATAAGGGAACAGAAAATGCACACCTTCTCCCAGTCCTCACTTCCTCTCTCACCTCAGCCTTGTACCAACAGTGGGACAGCAGAGATATCTTTGTGGGGTATAAGGACACTGAAAATACACATCCTGTCTGAGTCCCAACTCCCTCTATCACGTAAGCCTTGTTTCTCACTATTACTCAATGCTCCCCTGTGGCTTCTGACCATATTTTGTCTCTGCCTCTGATACAAGAAGTCTATCATTCACAGTCTGCTAGCTTCCTGTAACACTCCGCATGTCAGTAACGAGCACATTTGAGCAGTGGACACTAACGATTTGAACCTTAATGTGCAGCGAGTGTTGGAGAGCATCCACGTGATGGACCAAAAAGAGATCAGAAATGGATCACTTCTGGTAGGAAGCAGAGAGTGATGGTGTACATCTGTTTTCCAGACTGAAGGTGTGGGACTGGTGCTGTACCCCATTGCTATTTGTCATCTGTGTCAATAACGGATGGCAACGCACATAGCTTGTAAGTTTACTGGTAACACTAAAATAAGTGTCGTGAAAGACAGTGAAGATGGTATCAGGATTTACAGTGAGATCTTGATCAGCTCCGTATGAGAACTAATGAATGGCAAATGAAGGTCAATTCAGACAGGTATAAGGTTTTGCAATTTGGCAACAATAGAGAATAGGATTTTCAGCAGGCTGACGGTATGATAGATAAGACATAGAGTCATAGAAAAGTACAGAACAGAGAAGGCCCTTTGGCCCATTCAGTCCGCGGCGAACCACTTAAACTGCCGACTTCAATCGACCTGCACTGGGACCATAGCCTTCCATACCCATACCATCCATATACTAATTCAACTTCTCTTAAACATTGAAGTATAATTCATATGCACCACTTGTGCTCCACACTCACAAAACCTTCTGAGTGAAGAAGGTTCCCCTCATGTTCCCTTAAACGTTTCACCATTCATCCTGAGCCCATGACCTCAATTGTAATCCCACCCAGCCTCAGTGGAAAAAGCCTGCTTGCATTTACCCTATTTATACCTCTCATAATTTTGTATACCTGTGTCAAATTTTCTCTCGATTTTATATGTTCCAAGGAATAAAGTCCTAACCTAGTCAATCTTTCCATCTAACTCTGGTCCTTCAGACCCAGCAACAGCCCTGTAACTTGTCGTCGTACTCTTTCAACCTTACTTACATCTCTCCTACAGGTGAGTAGATCAAAGTTGCACACAACACTACAAGTTAGGCTTCACCAATAGCTGACGCAAATTCAACATAACATCCCATCTCCTGTAACCCAGACTTTGACTATTGAAGGCCAATACGCCCTTGTATTCCCAGATCACTTTGTTCTACCAGAATCCTCACTGCCCTATTGTTCACAGTGCACAACCTACCCTGGTGAGAGACTTCAGGGTTATGTACCTTCTGTCTGGCAGTATATGGGAAAAGATGGCATGGTCTTGATGTTTGATGATAGGTGTTGCCTTCTTGACGTAGCACCACATGTTGAAACTAGTGACAGTGGGGAGGGGTGTGGCTGTAATGTATTGGTCTGAGTCGTTCACTCTCCACAGCTCCTCACATTCCCGAACGGTCATGCAGACTTGTACAACTCTATTTTTTGACCATTCTCTTTAAACGAGCAACTGTTGTGCATGAAAATCCCAGGACATGAGCAGTATCTGAGATGCTCAAACTGCCTCATCTGGCACCAACAATCATTCCATGCTCATACTCATTTTGAACCTTCTTCCCCATTCTGATGTTTGGTCTGAACAAGTGAACCTCTTAACCATGTCTGCAGGCATTTTTGCATTGAGCTGCTGCCACATGATTTGCTGATTAGATATTTGCATTAACAAGCAGAACTACAGGTTTATCTAATAAAGTGGTCACTGAGCATGTGAGAAACAGGACACTATGAATGTATTGTTTGGATTACATTATAAATGTGAGGAATACAATGTACTGTTGTATATTTTTATGAATAAAATTTACATTTTAAACGTTAGAAAGATCTAAATGGAGAGAATTTGAGATGAACAGATTGCAGAGGGATTGAGTTCTTTCGAATAAAACCCTATAAAGTGAACATGAAGCTTCAGCAACCATTCAGGCAGATAAAGGGCATTTTGTTATCATTGTGAGGGGTTAGAGCTCCAAAGGCATCTTCGACAGGCGATGATCAGAAATACGGCAGCGATCACTAAGTATCACCATCACCCAGGACACGCCCTTTTCTCATTGCTACCGTCAAGGGGGAGTTAACGGAGCTTGAACCCCCACATTCAACGTTTCAGAAACAGTTTCTTACCCTCCGCCATCAAATTTCTGAATAGGAAATGAGCTCATATATACGCCCACATAATTTCCCTCTCTTTATGAACAACGTATACATTGAAAAATACGTATTTCATATTAATATATATTTTTCAATGTAATTTATAGCTTTATAACTTTGTACTTTCTGTCTTAGTACCATAAGACAACAAATATCTAGATATGTGCCAGTGATATTAAACCTGATTCTGACATCCCCACCGTCAAACACACGACCCTCCCTCCCGGGACCCTCGGTAATCAGACTCTCCGAACTCATCCACCTCTCACGCCCAGCCACAGCTCCCTTCTCAGATGTTGCTGATTACGCCTCCGAGACCCTCGTCCTCTCTTCACCCCAATACTTTCTCTCTCTAAACAATTATCACCCCCTCCGACAGCAACATCACCTCCAACGGTATCCACACCACGCCCCTCCCTGGCCCCTCATCGAATGTCCCCTCTCCACACGCTGATTCTTAATATCACTGTTCTCTCATTCTCACACCTCCCATTCCAGATGTCACTGTCTCTCTGCAAGATACCGTTATGGGCTTGGTGCTTCGCCCCGTGTAGATTGACAGCCCTTCGAAAGGATGGATGTGGTTAAGAGGGGGGATGTTCTGGGTATGGCGTCTGCCCGGTCATAGCTGGTAAGTCTGGCATTACCCCAAGGACAGGTTATCCTCCTGCGCTCTGACTATCCAAGCCGTCAACTCAGACCTATCTAACCTCACGGCATGTGATACCAATATGGTGGGAGAGACCATTTGGGCTGTAGGCCCACGTTAGTAATGTGACTGCTCGCATTTTCCCTGACGGTGTACCGCTCCGGTTCCACACGACCCTCCCCGGACCCCAGGCGGCGTCACTATCAGCTGACAGTTTTCCACAGAGTGGCTCAGTGTTGGAAGGGAAGAGGGGTGAGCTGTTAGTGTGGGTGTGTCAGCATGCTGTTTTCACTGCCCTGGGAGCTGGTTATTCCCGGTGGGGCTGAATGTACCTTCCCAATGAACAGTCGGATTTGACAGCAGCGAGCGTTTGACAAGAGATGCAGACCAAGTTAATGCAAACAGCGTTGGCTTTATTGATTCATGCAGTCAATTTGGGAAATAGTTATACCACCGCGGGACAGATGTCAGAAAGGCAGTGTGGACAGTAGTGAGCTCCGAGAAGGAGCTGCCACAAGCCGTGGAAAAAGAAATATTAGAACCCCTGCTACCATCAGAGTACACGAGAGTGTTTACAGTTACATCAACACAGGAAGTGGATCATATCAAACATCCGCCGGCTGTTCTGCCCAGTATTTACACGGCTCTGGTGCCGAAAACCCGTGCGGTCCGACAAAAGTGGCCCGTGTCTCTTGACTTTCCGCCGTGCCCTCGCATAAGAGACACAGACATCCACTCGAACCTCAAACGTCAGTCTGGGATTCCTCGCGGTTTTGGACGTGTTCTCTATCGTACTGTTACGCCGGGAATGAAAGACATCCTAGGAAACGTCCTAACTGTCTGGTAATCGTGACAAATCGAACCAGGCCGACAAGGTAATATCATTTCTGGGGCCACATCGCATTACAAAGGTCAGATGGTCCTGTGTCAGCCGAAGGACCACAGTTGCCAACGTCCCAGAACTGGGCTCCCAATACAGCCACTCTGCGGCCCCTGTGAGAGTAGGTGATGATCCCACACGGGTTGGTCATGGGTATTCGATATCTGGCATTACCCCACGGGTGAACAGGCCAGTGCTGAGATTACTGAGTGACGGTGTTGGGAGTGAATTAACAGTGGAGAGCATGTAGAAAGCGGTGTTTAACAGGAAGCAAGCGGAGGATCCAAAGCGTCCTCGTTGGCCTCACTGGGCCGGGCATTCGAATCCGCCAGTGGCAACGAGCCATATCTCCTGACTGAAAGATATAACAGAGAGTTGAGGGGAATTTTCCTGAGTGTGGAAGAGCAGTCCCTTTACTGAAAGAATTGTTCTCTTCATCATTAAACCGGTCCCCCTCCAAAGAAAAAAACAACAGCGGCGTCACAGAAGCAACGGGTGACTTATTGCTAGAATTTTCTAAGCCAGAAACTCCCGTGTCTGTAGTCTGACTTCCTACGCCCATGGGATTCTTTGTTTCCACCCTCACAAGCAAAATCACATCCCTTCAATATTGTAGTGACCACAGGTGTACACAATCCTGCAGGTGAAGTCTAAACAACATGATGAACAGTTGTAAGGTGACCTCCCAACTCTGGGTGCCAATGATTTTACAGCTGCAGTGCAACGGGTCAGACATCTTCACCATCTCTCTGTCTGTATCTCCAATCCCACCGATCCACCTACATTTATCCAGAGGGATCCATTGTATGTCACCTTTCAGCTATCTTACAATTTGGGACCATGTCAGACCTCTTGTTTCCCTGTTCAAAACACCTGATCAAATTTATTGAACGTGATTTTCCTTCTACAAAGACACCCTGGCTATGACTAATCACTCCAACCTTTCCAAATAGAGGTGGATCCTGTATCCCAAAACCCGCTTCGGTAACTACTTCGCCTCATGAACTGGAGGGAAACCTTGCAGAGAGGTTTGATAGAGGTGGCGGGGAACGGAAACATAATTCAGGAGGGGAATGGGATATGTCAGAGGAAAAGAACAGTGGCGTATTGGGACATTGTGAGGAAGGAGAGGCGGTGAACCTACATACAGTAGGTTGGATTGTACTGCGCCTATTTTAATGCGAGAAGTGTGGGAACAAGGGAGCTGTATTTCGAGAGCAGCTCAGTACATGGAACTACGGAGATATGGCCATAACTGAGGCTTTGTTGTTACAAGGGCAGGAATCGCTTCTGGATGTTCCAGTGCTTCTATGTTTCAAACGGGACTGGGGGAAAAGTGCAAGAGTCGGATAATCTCACAGCAGCACAAATTGAGGAGTCGTGATCGGATCATTCAGTGAGTCAATGTGAATGGAGGCAGAATCCGGAAGAGTAGATATGCTATTGGAAGTATGAAGTAGACGGATCAGTTAAATAGCCAAATAACGACCGAGGAACAATTCAGGAGATTGATTTTGGAAATATGTAAGCATAAAGACATTTATTATGGTGACATTACTTCCCTTATATTGACTGGAACCTCCTTAGAGAAAAAGGTTTAGATTGGCAGAATCTTTTCGAGGAACACATAAGTGGTTTCGACTCATTGGTGGCAGTACATCTGAAGGAAACGCCATATTAGACCAATGAACCAGGTCACCTGCCATATTTCCCGATGCGATACTGCCAGACCTCCTATCACAGACAGTGACCACAACCCCTATTCTTTACCCTGGCATTGAATGAGGATAGGAAGAGACGGTATTATAAATCAGTTGATTGGTGGGAGAGCGAATTACGATGCTATTAGTCAGGAAGTTGGAAACGTAAATTGGGAAGGGATATACTCAGGGTAATGCACAACTGAACTGTGGAATTTTTTTTTAAGGAAGAGCTAGCATGTTCTTCTGGATAGGTTTGTCCCATTGAGACAGGGTCGGCTATGGTAGAGTAAAGGAGTCATGGTTGACAAGAGATAGTCCAGAGAGAGGAAGAAGCAGACTTAAGATTTAGGAAGCAGGGATCAGAGAGGTTTCAAATGAACTACAAGTTAGGCAGGCAGGCGCTTAGAAACCCAAAGACCATTTACACCTATGTGAAGATCAGACGGATGACTGCGTAGGACCGATTAGGAATAACAGAGGAAATATGCGCCTGAGGTGGGCCCAGATAGTGAAGGTCCTTAATGTATATTTTCTTTCAGTGTTCACAAATGAGAGGGAATTTTTCAAATGTGAGCACGATGTAGAAGAGGCTGATATGCTTGAACATATCGATGTTTAGAAAAAGGATGAGCTGAAATTTTCGAGAACATTAGGGTACATAAATTCCTATTGCCGGAGGGGATGTATCCCAGTTTTCTACAGGAAGGGACGGAAGATACTGCTGCGCCTTCGGTAATGACCTGTCTGTGTCATCTGGCTATTGCAATAGTATCAGAGGATTGGACATTGCCAGCTGTAATTCGTTTGACCAAGGAAAGAAACAGGGAAAACGCTGGGAATTACAGACCAGTAGGCCCAACGTACGTGTGGTCAAACTGTTGGAGGATATATTTCGACAGTATTTCTGGACAGTTGAAGAACGATAGTCTGATCATGGCTGTGAGAGGGGCAGGGCATGTCTCAGGAACGGAATCAAATTGTTAATAATTAGACAAAGCACACTGATGAAGATTTTAGGAAAACTTTCTTAGCTATGGGCGCCAGACAAACGTGGCAACTGTAGCTAGAACTAGCTTACCCACAGAAAATAGAGTGTGGTAACAGGTGGAGGGTATTTCTCTTGGAGGTCGGTGACCAGTGGTGTTCCGCAGAAATCTGTTCGGGAAGCGGGTGTATAGGCTGTTCCATTTCCAGATGACATTTCGGGATAGTGTGGATTGTGATGTAGGTTACAACAGGGCAATGAGGAATGCAAAGTTGGGCTGAGAATTGGCAAACTCTGAGCTCAATGTGGAAAAGTGTGAAGTGATACACTTTGCAAAGTCGAATTTGAATGCAAAATGCAGGGTTCATGACAGGTTCATTATCAGTGTGCAAGAACAGAGTCATCTTTAGTTTCACGCTCATAGACTCATCAAAGTTGACACGCAAGTTGAACAGGTTGTTATGAAACTGTATGAGATGTTGGCCTCAGTCGTCGAGGGGTTGAGTTCAAAGCCGCGAGTAATGTTGCCGCTCATTTAAACTTGGGATATTGTGCTCAATTCTGGTCGCCTCATTACAGGAAGTATGTAACAGCTTTCGAAGCTGAAAAACTGAGATTTACCAGTATGCTGCCTAGACTAGAGGGATATTCATATGAGGATAGGTTTAGCGAGCTATGGCTTTTCCTTTTAGAGCGAAGTGGGTGAAAGGCGACTGCATAGGGCCGTACAAGATAAACGGCATAGGTCATGTGGATGGCCAAAGACATTTTTCCCCAGTGTGGAAATAACTACCAAGAGATATAATTTTAAAGTACTTAGACGGAGGTATAGGGGCTGCCTGGCGTACGTATTTACACATAATGGTGGGTGTGTTGAACGCGGTGTCAGGAGTCCGGTAAGAGACATATCTATCAGGTACATTTAAGAAACTCTTAGACACATGGATAATAGAAAAAAAAGACGGCTCTGTAGGAATGAAGGTCTTGAGTCGGCAACAATCAAGGATAAAGGGCGAACATAGAGGTCTAGTGTTCTATATTTTCTGTTCCTGACCGACCGTCAGCGGGAGAACCCACCTGATACCGCAGCGTCTCTGATTCATTAACTGACCCGATCACAGTCACAACATTCCCCTGCACTTACCCATGCAGCAAACTACTGAACGCCACTCGCTCCCTAATCGTGGATGTGGAAAAAACAAATAAAGAATTAGAGACCGCACATCAATAAGTTAACTGTGACCAACTCTTCCCTTATCCCTGCCACCCAACGCCTGAATCCTTCCAAAGATGCTCAGCGGCAGCGCCGGGATACCAGCCCACCTTCCCTCTGGGCACACTGACCCCTTAGAAGTCAACATCAAGTTCAACAACCCCACCAAATTCCTTCCCTCTTGATGCCAGAACTGAAGAGTTCTCTGGAACTCTGACCGAGCTTCTCTCTCGGGACACACAGTGTAGCCTTTCACACCGTTTTACCCCTCGAAGGAGCAGTGTGAAAAGCGAGCCTTCTATCTGACAGCGCCAGAGCGTTCCCACCATTCCGTAGGGACGAACACACAACATTTACTACAGCGGCTCTGGTTCATTTACCGCTCCGCTCACACACAGAACATTCCACATCCATTTACACTCTTTTACCTAAAGCTACAGACTGTGTCAAGGATAAGATGAAGGTATAAAATTAGCGAGAGACTCTCAGCTCAACGATAGATGTAGTTTTGAACAATGAGCTGGAAAACCATGGACCATTGAACGGCCTGGATACAGCAGATGAAGAGAGGACATTTCCTATGAGTGATTGGGGATTGGAGCAGAGTGCGTAGCCTAAGAGAGGATGAAGAATTCCTTTCGCTAGAACATAGAATAGTACAGAACAGTGCAGGCCCTTCGGCCGCAATGTTGTTGTCGACTCTTAAACCCTGCCTCCCATATAACCCCCCACCTTAATAGAACATGCTGTAGTACAGCACAGCACATGAGGATCAGAAGATGCTGAATTTGAAGGATTCATTGCCATGGATGCGGAGGCCATGTTTGTGATTTTATTTAAGGCGGAGTTTGATCAGCTTTTGATTCGAAAAGGTAACAAAGTACACAGATTAAAACAGGAGAAATGAGGCGAGCCGGATAACAAATGAGGCAAGATAACATGGTGGAGAGTCTCGATGGGCCGAATGGTTCAATACTTCTCCCACATCTCATGATCTTATCAAAAGCTAATTATAAATCGTCCATGTACCGCTACCCGCTGATGAGATTTTTGAGTCATTATTGAGGGTGAAACTTTGGAGTCTCTTGTGATAAAACAGTCTCAGGCAAGCAGTGTTTTTTACAGGGGAGATCTTGACTGAGAAATCTGTCCGGCAAATTTGAAAAGCTTAAGAATTTATTGCAGGGCTCTGTGATCGAACAACATTCAGCTATTCACTTTTAGAGTCGAGGACAGTCGTTCAAACGGTCACTTCCTTTTTAAAGAGCAGCGTGAGGAGATGCGGTTCACCACGGGAGAGTTTCCACCCCTCTGTCAGCGTGAGCACCCTAATGATACATTCCCTCTGATTTATTTATCGCCTCGCTCACCGAGACAATCTTCCTCATGCATTTTCTCGCCAATTCCGAGCCTTTGCCGCTAATTGTTTTTTGGCGCCAGAATCTGACAGTGCATGAAGTGACTTTGCAGGAGGGTGGGACAAAGATGCTGACTAACTGTGTCTGGGCATCCAAAACGGGACACTACATGGTGGCTCTGCTTTAGGCTCTCCGTTGTCTCGGAGCACCAGCAATGAAATTCAGATATTTTGCCCGGGACAGGGATTGGGAGAGGGAAGAGTGGTTGTTGGTTAACCTGGGTGAAATCTCGTGTTTCACTTTCCAGTGCTGTATCTGCATGGGGTTAAGACATTTGCTATTGGGGACGTGGTGAGAGTGATGGATTCACCCTCGGAGTAAGTGTTCCTCACACCACGGGAGTGGGGTGGTCCTGTGTGGAGGCATGCTGCTGTCATTGGATATTGGGAAACTGTGGGTTCTGATGAGGAAGCTGTACATATGATATGTTAGCTCCTGAAACATGGCGAAATCCTGCGAGCTGTCCCAGTACATTCTAGGGAAGCCCATTGGCCACTGATCATAGAAAAACCTAAATAAACGTGTCGCTGTATGACCTACCCCAAGCAGGAATACACGAAGAAGTTGGAATTGTTGACATGGACATTCTGCGCAGTGAGCGTGCGGTTGAAATCACCTACGTCAGAAAAGCGAAACCGACGGATTTTCCTGGCGAACACATCCATCATTGGTAAACGAGTGACGAACACCTGAGAGATGCAAACAGCGTAATATGGCAACAGGGAAATTCCGATTCACCAGCCCCCCGCTTTCCACCCTGTTCTTCAATTCAATCAGTTGTCAAGTCATATCTGAGATCACTTTGCAGTTCCACTCACCGCCCAGATTCCGGACCCGCGATACTTCCCCCTACACCTCCTCTCCCTTCAGTATCCCGGAACAGAAACAATCGGTTAGAAACGCACCCACTATGACTCACTGCATCTACCTCAGGTTCAGATTCAGATACACTGATTTATCACACTTGCTCGCCTTTTTTCAGACCGGCCTGTCGTTTCCTCAAAGAATACCTGCATATTTGTCAGGCATGATTTCCCGTTAAGATAATCATGCTATGTTCCACCTTTTGCACCGTGTGCATTTAAGTAACCCCAAACTCTTCCTTCATATTGGACAGCAAAAGCATCTTGAGGTGCCGAATTCCACACCCTCCTGGAAAACATTGATCTTATTCTGTGCTGACAGATCTCTGGGACTTAATCTCAAACAACTGAACCAACTCCAGCTTTTCCTCCTGGTCAAGTACTTGTGTCTGATTTCAGCAGCTGATTATGAAGTAACCATTAGACTATTCCACAACTGCCCCTCTAGAGACTGGGTGGGGGTGCGGGGGGGTCAGACACAATACAACGTATTGTCAGCTTTCAGCTGGTACTCACTCGTGTGTCGGTTGCTGTTGGAGGATTGTCCCAGAGCTCTTCGGGAAGCAAAATGTAGATTGCAAGCACTCGAAAACCGGTCAATGAAACGAGAACTTGTCCAGTGTATGGGATCCGCATCTCTAAGGGTTTGGTAGAATGTTATAATACTTCATACAGTTCTTTGGAAACACTAATGTACTTAAGCATTAGTTTCAAAATAGAACCCTACGTTCCGCGATGTTGTGACGTCATTGTAACCTATTTTAAGATCAATCAGAATCTTCACTCCCACACAGACCTCCATATGTTTAACAAGGAGTTTCCTAAGTGATCCATTGTGTCTGCCTCTGACACCACCCCGGGCAACACACCACACGCGTTCTCAATAACCATGTCAATTTCTGCTGCAGGTTTAATGGATCTGTGGTGCGGATCCCAGATTTCCTTCTACAATCTAACTTCACACTTGTCGGGCTTTAACAACAGCTGCTATTTCTCAGCCCACCGCCACATATTGTCACTATCTGCTGCAGCTGACAGCAATTCTCTGTATTGTCCCGGTACCGAAGAAACCACAACCAAAGCAGTTGAATGACTTCAGACCTGTTGCCTTGACGTCGCACGTGATGAAGACCATGGAGCGGCTGATAATACAGAATCTGAGGCCACAAACCAGGCACGCCCGGGATCCTCTTCAGTTTGCGTATAAGGAGAAGGTGGGAGTGGAGGATGCTATCACGTATTTGCTGCACAAATCCCTCTCTCACCTAGATGGGGTCAGTGGTGCTGTGAGGATTACATTCCTGGACTTCTCTAGTGCCTTTAACACCATCCAGCCCAAGATCTTAAGGCACAAACTAACGGAGATGGGAGTAGACTCTCACATGGTGGATTGGATAGTGGACTACTTGACAGATAGACCTCAGTATGTGCGGTTGGGAGACTGTAGGTCTGACACGGTGGTCAGCAGCACAGGAGCGCCGCAGGGGACCGTGCTCTCTCCGGTCCTGTTCACCCTGTACACATCAGACTTCCAATATAACTCGGAGTCCTGCCATGTGCAGAAGTTCGCTGAGGACACGGCCATAGTGGGGTGTGTCAGGAATGGACAGGAGGAGGAGTATAGGAAACTGATACAGGACTTTGTGTTATGGTGCAACTCAAACTACCTGCGTCTCAATATCACCAAGCCAGTGATCATTAATGGAGAATGTGTGGAGCAGGTTAAGACCTACAAGTATCTGGGAGTACAGTTAGACGAGAAGCTAGACTGGACTGCCAACACAGATGCCTTGTGCAGGAAGGCACAGAGTCGACTGTACTTCTTTAGAAGGTTGGCGTCATTCAATGTCTGTAGTGAGATGCTGAAGATGTTCTATAGGTCAGTTGTGGAGAGCGCCCTCTTCTTTGTGGTGGCGTGTTGGAGAGGCAGCATTAAGAAGAGGGACGCCTCACGTCTTAATAAGCTGGTAAGGAAGGCGGGCTCTGTCGTGGGCAAAGTACTGGAGAGTATAACATCGGTAGCTGAGCGAAGGGCACTGAGTAGGCTCGGTCAATTATGGAAAACCCTGAACATCCTCTACATAGCACCATACAGAGACAGAGGCAGTTTCAGCGACGGGTTGCTATCGATGCAATGCTCCTCAGACAGGATGAAGAGGTCAATACTCCCCAATGCCATTAGGCTTTACAATTCAACCGCCAGGAGTAAGATATGTTAAAGTGCCGGGGTTGATTGTATTTAATGTATTTAAGTAAACTACTTAAGAACTTTTTAAAAGCTATTATTAATGTTTTTTGAGAGAGTGATTTAGATGCATATCATATTTTTACTGAGTTAAGTATGGTATGTAATTAGTTTTGCTACAACAAGTGTATGGGACATTGGAAAAAATGTTGAATTTCCCCATGGGGATGAATAAAGTATCTATCTATCTATCTCCAAGTCAGCAAAGCTTCTTGTCAGCTGTGAGCTTAATATCCCAACCTACACTGCCTCATCCAGTTCATTCCAAGTCGTGGAGTCAGCGGATCATTGAAGAGAACAGAACAGAAACAGGCCATTCGGCCTATCTGCTCCGTGTTGAACGAGTTAAACTGCCTGCTTCCATCGACCAGCACCGGGACCTTAACCCTTCATACCCCTCCCATCTATGTAAGTGTCCGAACTTCACTTAAACTTTGAAGACAAGCTCGCATGCACGACTTCTGCTGCCAGGTCTTTAAACATTGCCATAACCTTTGAGTGAAGACGGATCCTCTCAAACTTTTCACCTTTCACTCTTAACCTCTGCTTGTATTCCCACCTAGCCTCAGTGGAAAACGCCTGAATGTTTCAACCTGTCTGTACCCATCATAATTTTTAAACCTCTATGAAATTTCCTCTAAATATTCTGTATTCCAGGAACTAAAGTTCTAACCAATACAATCGTCTCTCATAGCTAAGGTGCTCAAGACCACGAATGCCCCTTAAAATTTCTTCTACCCTCTTTCAATCTTGTTTAAATCTCAGTTTGGACAACTTAACTTCCCATTTCCTTTACTCAATTCTTTTATTTATTAAGACCAACGTACAAACATCTTGCATCACGACCCGATCAACCTGTGATGCTACTCTCAATCAATTATGGACCTGTACTCCCAGATCCCTTTGATCTGCCGCACTACTCAGTGCCCTGTCTTTCAGTGTTTAAGCCCTACCGTGGTTGGTCCGACCGAAGTGAAAAACCTCGCACTAGACTGAATTAAGTTCCATCTGCCGTTTTAAGCACAATTTCCAGCTCGCCCAAATCCCGCTGCAGGCCATGACAGTATTCCTCACTGTCTACTACATTCCCGATCTTAGTGTGGTCCCTGAATTTTACTAATCGAGTTAACCACATGATCATTCAGATCACTTAGATAGATGGCAAACAACAACGGACTCGGCATCAATACCTACGGCTCTCTACTAGTCACAGGTCTCCAGCCAGAGAGGCAACAATGTACTTCGCTGCTCCACAAAGCCAGTGTCTAATTCAAGTTACTACCTAATCTTGAATGCATCGAAACTTCTTGACCAAACGCCCACGTGGGCCCTTCTCAACTGGAATACTGAAATCCATGTATACAATGTCCATAGCCTTGCTTTCATCAACTTTAGTGGTAACGGCCTCGATAACTTAGAGGCAGGAAGCTAAGCTGATTAAACTTCATCCATGTCAAAACAAATACTTATGTATCATTTGTTTAGAATACCTTCAACTAATTACAGCAACAACATTACCACTTTTCCACTTGAATCCCTAAGTTGCGACAGGACAACAAACACGTCCTTCTCTGTGAAGATGTTGCCACTTTGCCTCTGTGCTATAGACTCTGTAGTGGTCTACTGACTAAATACAGATGAAAAAGAAAAATCATTTATGATCTCCCTACTTCTTTTATCTCCACATGTCTCCATACAGTATTAGTATCCCCAATCATCCCAATCATTCCCTCCCCTTGTCTGTTGGGGAAATCTCATTGACTCCATTGTCGCTCCTGATTCTTTAAAAAAAAACTATTCCATTGCATTAAGGTTACTCCATATATAGATATGTTGTTCCTACGTGATGCACATCTCCACTTTTTCTTACCAAGCGCCTCCACATCTCTAGAAAACGACGGTTTTCTACACTTATCATCTTAAACTTTTACATAAAAGCATTGCACTCTCTCGACGACAATGTTCTAATACCCCAACTTATCAAATACATATGTGTCTGGAACAGTCTGCCCCAGTTGACAGTCGACAGATTGTTTCTGATGTCATCACTATTGGCCGTTTTCCTACCTTCCAGGTTTCGCCCAGTGAGATATAGGTACAGCGGTACGATATCAGTTTTAATATTGAGGTCGGAGCTGCCGTGTATTCCAACCCAGACCGAGTCTTTGTAACGGCGGACCTGTTGGCAGAGAATGGAGTTCTTACTATGCGGAGTTGTAAGAGGGGTTCGGTGATGTGCGTTTTGTGATTGAGGAGCAAGGATGGCACACGACGAGGCAGAACGAAGTGAGCACAGCGACGGATAGAATGTCATGGCACTGAGCAGCGTAAGGACTTAAAGTGGCACAAGTTCCTCTGAATAGGTACACTCGGTACTCCGCACATGTGTCAATAGTCCCTTCGTGCACCGAAGGTACCCTGGCAAGGCGGCAGCGTATTGTAACAACCAACGTAGAGATTTATAGCACTCGCAAATGGGTTCAATTCCCCACCGTCCACATCATCATTCTCGGCTGTAAAGAATTCTCCGTTCTCCCCGTGATCGCGTGGGTTTCCTCTGGGTACTCTGGTATCCTCCCATATTACAAGGACGTATTGGTCATGGATAGTCATTGGTGGGAAGATATGTTGGCACTCGAAGCGTGACGATCCATGCGAACTGGCGCAGCACAGCCTCAGAATGTGTTGGGCGCAAATGATAACGACGGATTTACTGTCTGTAACAAGGTAGCTGTGACAAATCGAACATAGAACAGGGAACATAGAGAAGTAGAGGGACCGGCCTTTCAGCCCACAGTACTGTGTCAGGTCAATTAAATTTGTAATCATCTGGCTGACTAAACTAAGTCCCTCTCTCTTCACATTAACCGTACCCTTACATTTTCCTTCAGGTGCCTGTATAAACGCCATGGAAAAATCTCTAATGTATCTGTTTCCGACAGTATGAAAGGGATGAAAGGGTTACCTTATGAGGAAGGTCTGGCAGCTCATGAGCTGTATTCCCTGGAGTTCAGAAGAATGAAGGGGGATCTCCTAGAAACATTTAGAATGTTAAAAGGCCTGGACAGATTAGATATGGCAAAGGTATTTCCATGGTAGATGACTCCAGAACAATTTGGCACGGCTTCAGAATTGAAGAAAGTCCTTTTAAAACTGACATGCAGAGAAATTACTTTAAGCAGAAGGTGGTAAATCTTTGGAATTTGTTGCCACGAGTGGTGTGAAGGCAAAATCGTTGGGTGAATTTAAGGCAGAGATAGATAGGTTCCTGATTAGACAGCGCTTCCAAGGGTATAGGTTGAAAGCCGGGGAGTGGGGATGACTGGAAGAATTGGATCACCCCATATTTGAATGGCGGAGCAGTATCGATGGGCCTAATGGCCTATTTCTGCTGATATACTTTATCGCCTTATGGTCTATCAACGTAGATCGCACACTCGAAGCATTCAGCGCACTCGGGGTGAAAAACCTTGTCCATACAATCTCACGGAGAAATAGAGAAGTACAGCACAAGCCCTTCAGCACATCTAATCCATGCAATGACCATTCAAACTGCTTCTCCAATCGACCTTCACCGAGACCAAAGACTTACATAACCATATCATCATATAACGATCCAAACTTTTCTTAAACGTTCACATCCAGTTCGCATGCCTCGCTTGAGCTGGGAGCTTATTCCATGCTCTCATGATCCACTCAGAGAAGAGGTTTCCCCTCATGTTCCTTTTAAACTTTTCAGCTTTTCACACTCAATCCAGGACACTGGTCGTTGTCCCATGCAACACCAGTGGAAAGAGCCTGCTTGCATTTACCCAATTGACACCACTCGTAATATTGTAAACATCTTTCAAAACCACTCTCAATCTTCTGTCTTCTAAGAAATACTGAAAAAACCTTTTCAATATTTCCTTAAAGTGCAAATGTTCTGGACGCGGCAATATCTTCGTAAGTTTTCACTGTGCTCTTTCAATCTTAATTACAACTCTCCTGTATGTCGGTGACCACAACTGCAGACAATAGTCTGAATTGGGCTTCACCAACGTCTGGAACATCTTCAACACAACATATCATGTCCTGTACTCAATACATTGATTAATAAAGGCCAATGTGCTGAACGGTTTCTCTAGGACCCTATCTACACATGGCGACACTTTCATCGATTTATGGACCGTATTGCAGATCGCTTTGTTCTACCACACTCTTCAGTGTCCTGACGTTCACCGTGTAACGCTTACTGTGTTTAGTCCTGCCACAGTGTATAGCCTCACACTTGTCTGCATTAATTTCCACCTGCCATATTTTAGAGCATTTTGCCAGCTGTTGTATATCCCACTGGAGCCAAGATAGTCTTTCTCGCTGTCCACTACACCCCCAGACTTGGTGTCTTCGGCGTTTTGCTGACACAGTTAACCACATTATCATCAGCTGCGTTGATATAGATGAAATAAAACAACAACAAACACAGCACAGCCTATATCACATCAATAAGCCCAGGTCACAATCTGAGAGGCAGCTATTTACTGCCACTATCTGGTGTCTCCCACAATGCCTTACCTTCATACATTTTCCTGGTAAGTTCCTCAAAAAACTCGATAATTTGGTTAGGAATAACCTACCAGGCACGACGCCATGCCGACAGTACTTATTTAGTCAACTGATATCCAAATACTCCTACATCAGGTCCCTTGGAATACTTTCAGGTAACGTTTCCTCCGCTGATGTCAGAAATTGCAGCCTAGAATTTTGTGGTTTATGTTTAAACTCTTAAAAATAGTCTTAAAAATTGGTTATCTCTCCAATTGCAAAGGATGTTTTAAATGTTTCTGCTCGGGCCCAAGCATTCCAGGTTATGATCCGGTCCACGGATACCGGACTCCAGGTCTTGAAGCCGTCCCTCCTGTCGCCCTTAAGCCAAATAAGATCATCTTGGCTTAAGGAGGTGCACCTGTTGCCTATCAGCTGGCAGGTGGATATAAGGGACTCTGGTACCGAGTCTGGTTGGGTGGGTGGGTTTCCCTGCTCTAAACCTGTTTTGTCTTGTACGAGCTGGTTTGCCATGTTCCGAGGTGTTTCGTCCGATTGGGCCTGTTCGTTCGGGTCGTCCCGGCTTGGAGTATCCACGGTCTCATCCTCAGGTTCTGTGAGTCAGCCTTGGAATCACCCCGGACCAAGTTCCCTTCCGATCCCTTGCCTCCGTCGGGTAGCAGGCCGGTCTGCCGTTGCCCGGCAAGAGGAATCTGTCCCCTTCCTACCCCTCACCTCTGATGAGTTGTGCCCGTTACCTGCCCAGGTGTCCTGCGTCTTGCCCCGGACACCGTGTTCCCGCCCTGGAGGCAGCCCTGCCCAGGAGTGATGCGGCCGCCCAGGCGGCCCTCCTGCCTTGCCACGAGCTCTTTCTGAACCCCAGGATTACTTAGCATGCCCCGTCTCTTTCGCATGCCCTGGTCTCCCCATCAGGTTCTATCCTTTAGTTATTCCTGTCCTGCCCCTAGTACTTCAGTGCCTGCATCCTGCACTTGGGTCCACCCTCCTGTCCCCCCTGTGACAGTTTCTCTGCACTTGTTACCCTCCCCTCTTGTTCTGACAAGCACATAGAAGTTTTGTAGTCTCAACATGTTGTTTTTGAAGTCCTTCCATGTACAGACAAAAAAAATCACATTTGACGGCCTCCTACATACTTCTTTTTAACGCCTATCACGTACAATACATGACAGCGTTACTTATCAAACTTTTAAACCCTTACTGACATCTCCTCAGCTACCGCCGCTGCAACGAAAGCATTCCGAGTGTGCGCAAATCCCTACTGGAGCACGGACCCACTAATTCAGTAAACATCCCTGTAAAGCTCCTTCGTACCCTCTCCAAAAGACACATCTTCTTATAGCCCTTAATTTACCCTTCACCCTTCCCTCCCTGGGGGAAGTGGGGCCAGGGTGGGTAGTCAGCAGGCTACAGTTCTCCAGCTGCGTCTGACTCCCCAGGTGCTGACGGATAAGCAGCTCCAGGGTTCAGAACCAATGATGGCGGAGCGGAGACAATTCGTCCCTACGGCCTGAGGAAGAATGACGTGGACGGGAATCTGTACGTGGCGGTGTCGGGTAAATAGAGGCTCAGATGTCAACAGTGAGCAATGATCTGTGACAGGGAGATTCTCTGGGAAACGGATGTAGCTGAAGACGGGACGTCCAAGGGAAGGAGGAAAGGAAAAGTAATAGTCAGCGATCACATTACCTCATAATCTGCAGTGGTGCAGAGGGCATCATATCCCAAGCAATGACTGGAAGCAAAAACACAATGAGAGAATCAGAAACTCAATAGACAATGCAAACAAGCATCCCACACATTCCACAAAACTGTGGATTCATTGATGTGTGCCATCAGAAGAGAAGGGCTCTTAGATCAAACCCGACAGTGTAACAAGGTACGACATTAAGAGAGCCGTGCGCTAAACATGGGGGATGTTATCTGGTGAGAAGCTGGTTTGTAGAAGGACGCCGTGCTGGAGGGGAGGGCGAATGTATTTTGTTAAAGGAGCTCGGTTCTTAGCTCTCATATTGTATGTTGCCGAGTGTCTACTGTTACGGATGTGGCTCGGTACAAATGTTTAATCCGAGTACTCAGTTGTGATTCTTGCCTCGGTTTCCATCGCAGGGAGAATCAGGATTTAAGCGATATGGATTGAAGAGGCGGAGTTTGTGAATGGAAACCGGGTAGGGAAGGGCAGCTGGTCCCGGAAAACTGATTGAAGGAGGGAGGCGAGGCAGGCAGTGCCTGGTCGGAGGGAGTGCAACACATGGAGGCAGCACTGGCAGGGATACAAGGAATCGGGATAGAGCGGCAGATGGTGGGACTGCGGAAGGAAAGGAATTTGATTCTTGTCTTACTCTTTGCTCAAGCCTTCCACGCTGACCAGCGAGGCGACAAGCAGAAACACGGGCAGCATTGTTACCCTATGAGAAACAGAAACAGTCACTATCCAGTATTTGCCATGGACATAAGGCCATTCACAGGGTTATACAGCAAACAGCCCATCGGCCCGCCGAGCCAGTTCTAGTACTCAACATCATTGTATTGCGAAATAATTCGTACTTTGGCTATAATCCCACAATTTTAACTGGCTCATCTCGATACAGGGGACGGAGTGTCAGTGTATCTCTACCCAAGCACTATCCTTCCCACTGCACCGCAACGGATTCTGGTTAGCATCCTCGACACCAGGAGAGCCAGCCCCAGTTGATTCCGGTCACTTAACAATCCTGGTGAGCCTCTCACTCCGCCTCTTAGATCTATATTGTGTGCTACTGAAGCCTCTGCTACATGGGATAACGTTCCCGCCGTGTGAACTATGCATGCCCTTCATCGGTTAGAACACCTCAGGTAGCCTCCTCCACTCCAGGAAAAGACAGAGTTTCTGTCAGAGAGATGGGGAAGGAGAGAGTGCGAGAGAATAGGCGGGAGAGGAAGAGTGATTGAGTGGAATTGGACGAACATGGTAAGGGAGGTGTAAGAGTGGGTTGAGGGTAGGGCTGGTTGGACAGAAGGAGAAAGTTTGGTGTGGAGTGTAAAAATAACCTTTGCACTGTACCTTGTACATGAGATAAACCAATTCAGTCAAATCTCAGCCGAGCAGAGATGTTTCATTTCTAAAGAGCCTTCCCACCTTCTCTGCTGCCCAGACCAACTTACGTTTCTCTCCCTCCTCAGTTCTAATGAAGTGTACTTCATCTAATGTCTCTCCCTCTCCTGACAGCTCCTGTCTGCCATAAGTATTTATTTATTGCAATTTACAATTTTTCACTCTCACGTTGTGCTGTTGGAACAGAAGAAGAAATTGCACCAAATATGTTAATGATGATACACTTCATTCTGAGATTGATTGCCAATGTCATCCCTTGATGATGGAGCAGGTCCCTGATCCAAAACATCTGAGTCAGGGAAAACATCCTCGCTGACTCCATCCTGCTGAGACTTTGCCCATTGGAGCGTGTCCATCTGTCTATCCATTTATCTATCGATCTATTGATCTACACATCAGTCGGTCGGTTTATCTACCTATCTACCTATCTATCTATCTATCAATCTATCAATCTCCCTTTACTTATGTACTTATTGGGAATTTTCTGTCTTTGCAGTGTATTGCAGCTACAAAAACACGTTTCACGTCACACAGTGAATGTCAGTGATAATAAATGTGATCCCGAATTCTCAAACAAGACAAAACCTGCAGAAGCCGGAAATCAGAGCAACACACACAAAATGCTGGAGGAACTCTACAAAGCAGCAGCATCTATGGGGGGATAAAATGTTTGGTACAAGAGAGAGATGGCCATAGAAGAAAGAAAACAAAATTGGGGAGTAGCACTAGAGGGAGGTGACAGGTGGGCAGGGATATTAGGTGAGAGGGGGAAAGGGGGATGGGAAATGGTGAAAAGGGGAGGGGGCGTGGGGACATCGGTTTTGGTGCCGTCAGGTTGCACCTACTCAAATGGAATATAAGGTGTTGTTCCCCCAACCTAAACGTTGCCTCATCACGACAGCGGAGGAGGCCATGGATGGACATATCGGAATGGGAATGTGAATTGGAATTAAAATCAGTGGCCAGTGGGCGATCCCGTTTGTTCTGGTGGACGGAACGTAAATGCTTGTCGACACTGTCTCCCGATCTACGTCGAGTCTGGTCAATATACTGGAGGCCTCACCGGGGGCGACAATGGTCTTCATTCTGAGACAGATGTCCATGGAAGAAAGAAAAAAAATGGGGTATGGGGGGGGGGGGGGGACTACCAGAGAGAGGCGATTGGCGGGCAAGCAGATAAGGTGAGGGGCGAGGGAAGGGGATAGGAAATGGTGAAAAGGAAGTAAGCGTGGCCTCATCACGACAGTGATTGATGGACATGTCGGTATAGGAATTGGAACTGGAATTAAAATCGCTGGCCACTTGTTCTGGCGGACTGAGCGCAGGTCTTTTTCAAAGCCGTCTCTCAATCTATGTCGAGCCTCGTTGATGTACACGAGGCCACACCGGGAGCACAGAACACAATAAAAGATTCCAACAGACTCACAAGTGAAGTGTCGTCTCATATGAAAAGACTGTTTACAGCTCTGAATGTTAGTGAGGGAGGTGTAGGGGCAGGTGTAGTACTTGTTCTGTTTACAAAGATAAGAGCCGGGAGGGAAATTCAGTGGGGAGGGACAAATGGACAAGGGAGTCACGTAGGGGCAATCCGTATGGAAAGGGGGGGGGAGGGCTAGAGGAACTATTCCTCGTTCAACCCTGCTACATTAAACACTCCATCCCCTTCTCTCAATTCCTACGTCACCGCTGCATATGATTTCAAGTTGAGGCTTTTCATTCCAGTGGTCATCCATTTTAATTCCCCTTCCCATTCCCATTGCTGTATGTCCATCCATGGCCCCCTCCTCTGTCGTGATGAGGGCACACTTAGGATGGAGGAACAGCACCTTATATTCTGTACGGGTGGCCTCCAACCTGAAAAACTGAACATTGATTTTTCAAATTTCCAGTAATGCCCTCCAAACCGCCGACCCTACTCCCCCCCGCCCCTTTCTATGTCCCATCTCCTTTTCCCTCTCTCACCATGTCTCCTTGACCACCCAGCACCTCCCTCTGGTGCTCTGACAATTTTTTTGTCTGTTTTAAATGGTCCTGTCTCTTTCACATTCCAAGCTAATTACTTTATCACCACTCCCTCCCCTCCAGGTTTCACCTAACACCTAGTGTTTCGCTCTCCACACCCGGCGCCTTTTAAATCTACTCCTCAGCTGTTTTTTTATCTCCAGTCCTGCCGAAGTGTTTTCGGCCCGAATCTCGGACTGCACTTCTTTTTTTCACTGATGCTGTTTGGCCTGCAGAGATCCTAAAAGCATTTTTTGTGATTCTCATTCTGGTTATCAATAGAGGAGAAACCAGTTTCCATCCCTCGGGAATTTTCACCAAAGCTGTGAACAATACGACAGGTACATCAGCAAAATACAATGCGCCAAATTAGATGCGTCGACGTGCCCGGGGTGAAGTACTAGGTATAGACTGGGTTAGTGACTGTTCCCCTATGGTGATCTTTATTCTCTGGGTATGGTGCAACAGCTCCACTAACTGGGCATCACCAGCAACAGATCTCTTTTCATTTAATAATGACTATGTCTTCTACACCAAAGACGATGCCCTTATAGCGATCCACAGGGTTTTCCATTGCCACCTTCCCACACACTCACTCAGCCGCTCCATATCCCCTTTCATCATCCCACGCCCTGCCCTTCGCTCATACCGTCACACTGGTGAGTGTGGTCAGAAACCTTGGTAATAGAACCTGTGACACCCCTCAGTCCATGGGCTGATGTCGCTGTGACCTGAGCACCACTGACCGTGATTTCCCTCTTCCCATAGACTGTGCACATGACAGAGATGCATGTAGACCAACTGTTCTTTGTGTGGTTATTAACCGAGTCCCAGGTATAATCTGGGATTCTGACAAATCTAGGATCAGGTAATGGGGGAGACGGTTAGAGCAGTGGTGTGCTCCGTATGCAGTATGTGGGAGGTCAGGGTCAACACAGTTGTCCCTGATGACTACACCTGCAATAGGTGCTTCCAGCTGCAGCTCCTATCAGACCGAGTTAGGGAATTGGAGCAGGAGCTGGATGAACTACGGATCATTCGGGAGGCAGAGGCAGAGATAGATAAGAGTTATCGGGAGGCAGTCACACCGAAAAGACAGGAGGTAGGCAAATGGGTGACAGTCAAGAGAGGCAGGGGGAGCAGACAGAGAGAGAAGAGCACCCCAGTGGCCGTTCCCATCAAAAATAAGTATACCGTTTTGGATACTGTTGGTGGGTATGACCTACCAGGAACAAGCTGCAGTGGTCCAGTCTCTGGCACTGAGGTTGGACCCGTGACTAGGAAGGGGAGGAGGGAAGAGAAGAGAGCAGTAGTGATAGGGGATTCTATAGTCAGGGGGGCGGATAGGAGATTTTGTGGGGAAGATCGGGAGTCTCCGATGGTATGTTGCTTCCCTGGTGCCGGGGTCCGGGACATCTCAGATCGGGTGCAGGTTATTCTCGAGAGGGAGGGCAAGGATCCAGATGTTGTGGTCCATGTAGGGACCAATGACGTGGGTAGGATGAGTGAGGGAGTCCTGCGTAGGGAGTTCAGGGAGTTAGGTGCAAAGCTGAAGGGCAGGACCTCTCAGGATTGCTACCTGTGCCACGTGCGAGTGAGGCAAGGAACAGAAGATTATAAAGATTAATACGTAGCTGAGAGGATGGAGCAGGAGGGAGGGCTTCAGGTTTGTAGATAATTGGGCCTTGTTCCAGGGAAGGTGGGATCTGTTCCGAAGGGACGGTTTACACCTGAACTGGAGCGGTACTAACATACTTGCAGGGAAGTTTGCTAGTGCTTCTTGGGGGGGGGGGGGGGGGGGTTAAATTAAATTTGCAGGGGGTGGGGATCCAGAATGTGAGACAGGATAACGAGAGGAAGAATAAAGGACAGGTGGGGACTACACGGTTCCGGAATATTAAGTGTGTAGTAGAGGAAGGTGGGGCGGAACAAGTGATAAGGAGGTCTCATGTACAGAGGGATTGTCTGACGGAACATGGAGTTAAATGTGTTGAACGAATAAGTAAATTTAGGAAGGATAACAAAATTCTAGGGGCGTATAGCCCGATGGGAGTTCGGGGAGCTGGGTTAAGCACAATAGGCAGCGATTCAAACAGAGAGAGGAGAAATGGGCTAAAAATTCTATATCTGAATGCATGAAGTGTCAGAAATAAGGCGGATGAGCTTGAAGCCCAGGTGCGAATGGGTAACTATGATGTTGTTGTGATAACGGAGACGTGGCTGCAGGGAGATCACAACTGGGAAATGAATATACAAGGGTATACGTGCTATCGTAGGGGCAGAAATGTGGGCAGAGGGGGTGGTGTGGCCCTGTTGGTGAGGAATGAGATTCAGTCCTTTGCAAGGGGGGACATAGGGTCAGGAGAAGTAGAGTCTGTGTGGATAGAACTGAGGAACAGTAAGGGCAAAAGGACCCAAATGGGTCTTGTCTACAGGCCACCAAACAGTAGCATGAATATTGGGTGCAAGTTGAATAGGGAGTTAACATTGGCATGTGGCAAAGGTAATGTCGCAGTAGTTATGGGGGATTTCAACATGCAGGTGAACTGGAAGAATCAGGTTGGTGCTGCACCACAGGATAGGGAGTTTGTAGAGTGCCTACAGGATGTATTCTTGGAACAGCTTGTACGAGAGCCGACCAGGGACAAGACTATTCTGGATTTAGTGTTATGTAATGAACAGGATTTGATAAGCGATCTCGCAGTAAAGGAGCCATTAGGAGGTAGTGATCACATTATGATAAGCTTTTATCTGCAATTTGAGAGGGATAAGTGCAGCTCGGAGGTGTCAGTGTTGCAGATGAACAGGGGAAACGATGGAGCCATGAGGGAGGAGCTGGCTGAAGTTGACTGGAAGGATAGCCTAGCAGAAAAGACAGTGGAACAGCAATGGCAGGTATTCTTGGGAATAATGCACAAGGTGCAAAATCAGTTCATCCCCCAGAGAAGGAAGGATTCAAAGGGGGGAAAGGGGCCACAGTGGTTGACAAAGGAAGTCAGAGATTGCATAGCATTAAAAAAAAAGGAAATATGACAGAGCTAAGGTAAGTGGGAGGACAGATGATTGGGAAGTTTTTAAGGAACAACAGAACTTAACTAAAAAGACAATACGGGGAGAAAAAATGAGGTATGAACGCAAGCTAGCCAGGAATATAAAGGAAGATAGCAAAAGCTTTTTTAGGTATGTGAAGAGAAAGAAGATAGTTAAGAACAATGCTGGGCCCTTGAAGAATGAATTGGGTGAAATTGTTATGGGAAACAGAGAAATGGCAGAAGAATTTAATGAGTACTTTAGATCTGTTTTCACTAAGGAAGACACAAGCAGTCTCCCAGATGTATGGATGGGCCAAGGACATAGGGTAATAGAGGAAATGAAACAGATTGACATTCGGAAGGAAACGGTGATGAGAAGACTGATGGGACTGAAGGCTGGCAAATCCCCAGGTCCAGATGGTCTGCACCCTAGGGTACAAAAGGAGGTGGCCCTGGAAGTTGCGGATGCATTGGTAATCATTTTCCAATGTTCCTTAGATTAAGGATCAGTTCCTGAGGATTGGAGAATGGCTAATGTTATCCCACTTTTTAAGAAAGGAGGGAGGGAGAAAACAGAGAACTATCGACCTGTCAGCCTGATATCGGTGGTGGGAAAGATGCTAGAGTCCATTATAAAGGATGAATTAGTGGCATATCTAGATAGCAGTGATAGGATTGGGCCGAGCCAGCATGGATTTACCAAGGGTAAATCATGTTTGACTAATCTGTTGGAGTTTTTCGAGGATGTAACCAGGAAGTTAGACGGGGGAGATCCAGTGGATGTAGTGTACCTCGATTTCCAGAAGGCATTTGATAAG
The DNA here is from genome assembly GCF_048418815.1 of Hemitrygon akajei. NCBI lineage: Eukaryota > Metazoa > Chordata > Chondrichthyes > Myliobatiformes > Dasyatidae > Hemitrygon > Hemitrygon akajei. The sequence continues at coordinate 4,079,931 of NW_027331935.1, forward strand.
GTCCCACATAGAAGATTGGTGGGTAAAATCAAAGCTCAGGGCATCAGGGGGAAGGCATTGACATGGATAGAAAACTGGTTGGCAGATAGAAAGCAAAGGGTAACGGTGAATGGGTGTTTCTCGGAATGGCATCGGTATTGGGACCACAGCTGTTTACCATTTACGCTAACGATTTGGATGAAGGCATAGAAAATAACATCAGCAAATTTGCTGATGATACTAAGCTGGGTGGCAGTGTGACATGTGATGAGGATGTTAGGAGAATTCAGGGTGACTTGGATAGGCTGGGTGAGTGGGCAGATACTTGGCAGATGGCGTTTAGTGTGAATAAGTGTGAGGTTATCCACTTTGGGAGTAAGAACAGGAAGGCAGATTATTATCTGAACGGTATAGAGTTGAGTAAGGGAGTAATACAAAGAGATCTCGGAGTCCTTGTTCATCAGTCACTGAAGGTGAATGAGCAAGTGCAGCAGGCAGTGCAGAAGGCTAATGGAATGTTGGCCTTTATTACAAAGGGAATTCAGTACAAGAGCAAAGAAATCCTCTTGCATTTGTACAGAGCCCTGGTGAGACCACATCTGGAGTATTGTGTACAGTTTTGGTCTCCTGGGTTAAGGAAGGACATCCTGGCTGTAGAGGAAGTGCAGCGTAGATTCACGAGGTTAATTCCTGGGATGTCTGGACTGTCTTATGCAGAGAGGTTAGAGAGACTGGGCTTGTACACGCTAGAGTTAAGGAGATTGAGAGGGGATCTGATTGAAACATATAAGATTATTAAGGGATTGTACAAGATAGAGGCAGGAAATATGTTCCAGATGCTGGGAGAGTCCAGTACCAGAGGGCATGGTTTGAGAATAATGTGTAGGTCATTTAGGACAGAGTTAAGGAAAAACTTCTTCTCCCAGAGAGTTGTGGGTGTCTGGAATGCACTGCCTCAGAAGGTAGTACAGGCCAATTTTCTGGATGCTTTCAAGAAGGAGCTAGAAAAAAAAGAAGAAGGAGCTAGATAGGTATCTAATGGACAGGGGTATCAAGGGATATGGGGACAAGGCAGGAACCGGGTATTGATAGTATTTGATCAGCCGTGATCTCAAAATGGCGGTGCAGGCTCGAAGGGCCGAATGGTCTACTTCTGCACCTATTGTCTATTGTCTATTGTCTATAATCTCACCAACGTCTCCGACACGCTGATTTGTCTGAAACAGAGTCTCTTTGGATGGGATGAAGATGATATGGGAGGGTAAAGATCGAGGTGGATACATATATTCTAGTAGAAACGGGCGGCTGGGGGCGGGTTATTGCATAATGGGGACAGAGACGGAGGGACGAATGGCGGCGAGATAGACAGTGAGAGAGAGAGAGAGAGAGAGATGAAATTGTAAGACGGATACTGGAGGAAGTGGGGAAAAAAAACTGAATATTAACAGAGATAGAGAGGTAGGAGACGGTGTGAGTTAGATGGAGTGGGATTGAGAGAACAGCCAATGCAGGAGAAGAAAAACAAATTGTGATTTTAAGTATCTTTCATCTCTCCCTATGGTGCAACAGTTCCTCAAACTGGGCATCACCACCAACATATCTCTTTTCATTTAATAATGACTCTGTCTTCTGTACGAAAGTAGATACCCTTATAATAATCCATAGGATTTTCCATTGCCACCTTCCCACACACTCAGTCAGCCGCTCCGTATCCCCCTTCATCATCCCACGCCCTGCCCTTCGCTCATACCGTCACAATGGTGAGTGGGGTCAGAACCCTTGGTAATAGAACCTGTGACACCCCTCAGTTCATGGACTGACGTCGCTGGGACCTGAGCACCACTGACCGTGATTTCTCTCTTATAGACTGCGCACATGATAGAGATGCATGTAGACCCACTGTTCGTTGTGTAATTATTAACCGAGCCCCAGGTTTAACCTCACAAACATCTCCAGCATGCTGATTTGTCTGATACAGAGTCTCTTTGGATGGGATGAAGATGATATTGGAGGGTAAAGATCGAGGTGGATACACATATTCCAGTAGAAACAGAGGGCTGGGTGCGGGATATTGCATAATGGGGACAGAGACGGAGGGACGAATGACGGAGAGAGACAGAAAGAAAGAGAGATGAAATTGTAAAACGGATGCTGGAGGAAGTAGGAGAGAAAGGAGGAGGAACAGAGATAGAGAGGTAGGAGACAGTGTGAGTAAGAGAGAGAAAGAGAGGACAGAGAGACATAGAGAGAGAGAGGGAGGGAGAGGGGGAGGGAGAGGGGGAGGGAGAGGGGGAGGGAGAGGGGGGTGAGAGAGAGAGAGGGAGAGAGAAAACACGATACATACAGCATAATCACTTGTCTACTGCCAGACGCTAAGTGCTACGGCTTACCTCAGTGTCGACTTGCTGTACTGGGTGTGCGCTTGTCCAGAGCCTCTATATATGGAGGGATGACACGTGCTGTTGCTATCCAGAACAGCCAATGCAGGAGAATAAAAAACAACTCGTGATTTTAAGTTTTCCAACCACAATATTGCATCATCGAATGGAGCAACATTGTGCAAACCAAAGCTCATTAATTAACTAGGACACCACATCAATATCACAAACATGAGCGGATCCAGACAGCAGCTGAACCTGCCACCTACTTTGCCTACTGTGAGGACAGTATGTGAGACCCCTCACAGTTTTCCACAAAGCTTCCGAATTAACCTGAATCACTTAAGCAAATCAGAGAAGGCATCAGCATCGTTAGAGTCCTAGGTTGGTCGTCATTGCTTTTCCGCTGTTACACGGAGCTGCACCTGTTCTGTTGTTCCGGTAATGACGCTCAGTGTCTGTTATTGGAGTAGAGTCCAGGGTAGAACTGTCCACCCACAGGTCGGATCCAGTGGCAGGAGTTGAGGAAACGACCTCAGATAAAAACCCTCCGTGCAGCAATGCCGACTGCGAAACTGTGCGCTCATGTAGACTCACAGTGAAGAATGACCCCGGCATGTTCGACTGCACAAGAGACTGTGGCGCAGGTTCCCCATGCGTTTCAAATTAAACTAAAGCATTTTTCCCGGTGACACTCAATGCCGATTAGGGTTTGGACTGTCTGCGAACACGCTCTGTAATTGACTGAATCGGAGAAGCATAGGGTTTCAGATCAGAAACAACCAAGCGATTTTACCTTAACACACCTTCCTGGACGATTTGAAATTAAATGCTACATCACCAATAAAGCTAAAGCAATTAATACAATAGTAGATCTCTTTTCGAAAATTAGGAACATATGCGTGTGTGCGTGCAATGCGCTGCCGGCAATGGTGGTGGATACCGATACGGTAGGGTCTATTAAGATATTTAGGTAGGTTCATGGATCTTAGGAAAATAGGGGGCTATAGGTAAGCCTAGTAATTTCTCAGGTAGGGACATATTCGGCACAACTTTGTTGGTCGCAGGGCCTGTATTGTGCTGTAGGTTTTCTATGTTTCTATGTTACTCTGGACAAGGTAAGTACAGAACATTAAACAGCGAGAAAGAAGTAACAGAGTTAGTCGAATTTAAAACCGATTAGCATGATACCATACAACAGATAGATGACAATGAAATATATAGGTATCTAGGTGTCAAAGCAAAAAAAGAAAATCCGACTGCTACAGAGTCAAACCTTTCCACAGAATTTACTTCAGGCTGAAGAAAATCTGGCAAACAAAGCTCAATAGTAAACATAAAACAATTGCAATAAACACTTCCGGTATATTCGAAATAACATCTTCGCTTGGCAATATATTTCGGTTCGATATCAATCTGGAAAAATTACAAAGAAAAGTAAGACCTCAAAGGAGGAAATTTTAGAAAGAAAAATGTACACTCCAGCACACTTAGATTAACATTACCGAGGACAGAAGGGGAAGAATAATAACAGACATTAAACAATAACATGAAACCCCACTCGTTTCCCTGGCTGTGTAAGTCTAGTTTAATATACACTCCGGTCTGGCCTAACCCGTGATACTGCGAGGGCTGTCCCACCCGATACACCGTTTTGTGTGGATGCTGTGTACTTTGCTGCCCCGTTACAAAGTCCGTGCCAAGGAATAATAGACAGCACGCGGCATAAGATAAAAGGAATTATATTCAGGAATCTTAACTAAAGGTTTAGAAAAGAAAATAAGGATAAAAAAACAAAAGTGCCAATTATAACCATATAACCATATAACAATCACAACACGGAAACAGGCCATTCCGGCCCTCCTAGTCCGTGCCGAACTCTTAATCTCACCTAGTTCCACCTACCGCACTCAGCCCATAACCCTCCACTCCTTTCCAGTCCATATACCTATCCATTTTTACCTTAAATGACACAACTGAACTGGCCTCTACTACTTCTACAGGAAGCTCATTCCACACAGCTATCACTCTCTGAGTAAAGAAATACCCCCTCGTGTTTCCCTTAAACGTTTGCCCCCTAACTCTCAAATCATGTCCTCTCGTTTGAATCTCCCCTACTCTCAATGGAAACAGCCTATTCACGTCAACTCTATCCATCCCTCTCAAAATTTTAAATACCTCGATCATATCCCCCCTCAACCTTCTACGCTCCAATGAATAGAGACCTAACTTGTTCAACCTTTCTCTGTAACTTAAGTGCTGAAACCCAGGTAACATCCTAGTAAATCGTCTCTGCACTCTCTCTGATTTATTGATATCTTTCCTATAATTCAGTGACCAGAACTGTACACAATATTCCAAATTTGGCCTTACCAATGCCTTGTACAATTTTAACATTACATCCCTACTTCTGTACTCAATGTGCTCTGATTTATAAAGGCCAGCGTTCCAAAAGCCTTCTTCACCACCCTATCTACATGAGACTCCACCTTCAGGGAACTATGCACTGTTATTCCCAGATCTCTCTGTTCCACTGCATTCCTCAATGCCGTACCATTTACCCTGTATGTTCTATTTGGATTATTCCTGCCAAAATGTAGAACCTCACACTTCTCAGCATTAAACTCCATCTGCCAAAGTTCAGCCCATTCTTCTAACCGGCATAAATCTCCCTGCAAGCTTTGAAAGCCCACCTCATTATCCACAACACCTCCTACCTTAGTATCATCAGCATACTTACTAATCCAATTTACCACCCCATCATCCAGATCATTTATGTATATTACAAACAACATTGGGCCCAAAACAGATCCCTGAGGCACCCCGATAGTCACCGGCCTCCATCCCGATAAAAAATTATCCACCACTACTCTCTGGCATCTCCCATCTAGCCACTGTTGAATCCATGTTATTACTCCAGTATTAATACCTAACGACTGAACCTTCTTAACTAACCTTCCATGTTAATTAAACTTAACTCTTCCAAGTGACATATTGATCAATCCTCTGTCAACTGTGAACTCCTTGCTCCATCTAATCACGAGTACCCTAACAAAAGATCCAGTTCACTTTCGAAAACACCCGTTATCGCGAACCATAATCCAAATTCAGCTGCTACAGAAAGACCATTACAATAGCAGTGGAACCTCTTCCAGGGTGTTAAATACTAAACAGTCAGATAACACTTCTAATAATATAGTTTCATTAAAAAAAACGGAATTCATACCTCATGTGCACATACACATTCTGACAAGAAGTACACGCCATTACACCTAAAGGAAAGAACAACTCAGAAAGCTTATGACATAATCACTACAGGAGAAGAAGTTAACAAATGGGGGAACATGACCCTCCCTGGAACACTAGTCCATCATGAGCAGACTAAATGTCTACAACGAAGCTTCCAAAGCCTGGCTCACATCGGGAGACCTCATCCCAGAAACAGAGGGGTCCCTTGTGGCATTACAGGGCCACCTGGTGAATACAGAAATATCAAAAATACAGAATAAACGAACAAGAAATATGTCAGAAATTCGAGAGTGTCAAGGACTATGCGTGTCAAGTTGCCATTGGAAGAGAGAAGGTTCTTTAGATATCGAAGCCTGAAGTTTTAATAGTCTCCTGGACAAGATATTATACCCCGCAGTGTCCTAATACGTGGAACACATGCCTGTTGAAGCAACAATAGTGATCTTTCAAGTGTCAATTGAATCTGGCATGGATCCGGAAAAATGGAAAATTGCAAACATCACTCGAACTGTCAGGAAGGGAGAGAGCCAGAAGAAAGGACAGGACAATTAGGCTGATTTCAGTGTCTAGGAATATGTTTAAATCGAATATTACAGTCAACGTATTTTCTGACATGTGTCAGCAAGTTTTCCTCAGGGGAAGGTTTTGTTTGACAAAGCTTTTGGAATTCCTTCAGAGATTATCAAGCAGAATAGATAATGTAGAATCGGTAGCTGTTCTGTTCTTGGATTCTTAGAAGACCTCTGATAAGGCATCAGACATGAGGCTGCTAAAAACGTCAAGATCCACGGTATTACATGATAGATGCTAGCATTGAAAAAGCAATGACTGTTTAGCAGGTAGGAAAGAGTGCGAATAAAGAGAGCCTTTTCTGGTAGGCTGTCGGTGAACAGTGGTATTCCACAGCAGTCTGCGTTGGGATCGCTTCAGTTATATGTAAGAACGTTTTGGATACTGTTGGTCGGGACGACCTACCTGGGACAAGTTGCAGTGGTTGCATCTCTGACACCGAGACTGGACCCTCAGCTCAGAAGAGAAGGAGGGAAAAGAGGAGAGCAGTCGTGATTGGGGATTCGATAGTTAGGGGGACAGATGAGAGGTTCTGTGAAAGAGATCGAGAATCCCGGATGGTCTGTTGCCTCCCAGGTGCCAGGGCCCATGATATCTCGGATCGAGTTCTCAGTATTGTCAAGAGGGAGGGTGAGCAGCCGGATGTCGTTGTCTATGTAGGGACCAATGACGTGGATAGGAAGAAGGAGCAGTTCCTACAAAGTAGATTTAGGTAGTCAGGTGCAAAGTTGAAGGACAGGACCAGCTACATGCTAGTAAGGCCAGAAATAGGAAGATAATGCAGCTAAATACGTGGCTAAGGAGTTGGTGCAGGAGGGAGGGCTTCATGTTTCTGGACAATTGGGCTTTGTTCCAGGGAATGTGAGACCTGTTCCGACGGACGGGCTGCAGCTGAACTGGATGGGGACTAACATCCTTGTGGGAAGGATTGCTAGTGAATCCCTGGGGTGTTTAATCTAGATATGCAGGGGGAGGAGAACCAGAATATTAGAGCAGATAGTGAGGTGGAGCAGGATAAAGGTCATGCGAGATCTACAAGTATAGTGCATGGACTAAAGCCAGATCTGACATATAAATAGGCTTTGAAGAAAGTGAAGCAGAATAAAACGTATAAGTTTAGTAAGGTAGAAGGGGAAAAAGTACCTGAACTTCAATGAAAGAAGCATCAGGAACAAAGGTGATGAACTGAGAGCTTGGATACATACATGGAATTATGATGTAGTGGCCATTACAGAGACTTGGCTGGCACCAGGGCAGGAAGGGATTCTCAATATTCCTGGATTTCAGTGCTTTAAAATGGATGGGGGGGAGGGATGAAGGGTGGCATTACAGGTCAGGGATACTATTACAGCTACAGAGAGGGTGGGTAATGTAGCAGGATCCTCTTTTCTGTCAGTATCGGTAGAAGTCAGGAACAGGAAGGGAGCAGTTACTCTACTGGGAGTATCCAATGGGCCCCCTGGGAGCAGCAAAGATACGGACGAGCAGATTGGGATTTTGGAAAAGTGCAAAAATAACAGGGTTGTTATCATGGGTGACTTTAACTTCCCTAATATTGATTGGCACCTGATTAGTTCCAATAGTTCATAAAACATAGAACAATACAACACAGTACAGGAAATTTGGCCTACAATGTTGTGCCAACCCTTAAACCCTGCCTCCCATATAACCCCCTACCATAAATTCCTCCATATACCAGTCTAGTAGTCTCCTAAATTTCACTACTGTACCTGCCTCCACCACTGACTCAGGCAGTGCATTCCACGCACCAACCACTCTCTGAGTAAAAAGCCATCCTCTAATATCCTCTTTGAACTTCCCTCCTTTTACCTTAAAGCCATGTTCTCTTGTACCGAACAGTGGTGCCCTGGGGAAGAGGCGCCGGTTGTACACCATATCTATTCCTCTTAATATCTTGTATACCTCTATCATGTCTCCTCTCATCCTCCATCTCTCCGGAGAGTAAAGCCCATTCTCCCCTAATCTCTGATCATAATGCATACTCTCTAAACCAGGCAGCATCCTGGTAAATCTCCTCTGTACCCTTTCCAATGCATCCACATCCTTCCTATAGTGAGGCGACCAGAACTGGACACAGTACTCCAAGTGTGGCCTAACCAGAGTTTTATATAGCTGCATCATTACATCGCGACTCTTAAACTCTATCTATCGACTTATGAAACCTAATACTCCATAAGCTTTCTTAACTACCCTGAACTGAACTGGAATTGGACTACCATCTTGCGGGAAGTTTTGCTACTGCTGCTCCGTGGGATTTAAAATAGATTTGCAGGGAGAAGGGATACAGAGTGTTAGAGCAGATAGTGAGGTGGAGGATGATAAATGTCATGCGAGAACTGCAAGTATATTGCTTGGAGTAAAGCCAGATCTAGCTTATGAAGAGGCTTTGAGGAAAGAGAAGCAGAATAAAGGGCGTAAAGGTAGTAAGGTAGAAGGGCTAAAGTGCATGTACTTCAATGCAAGAAGCATCAGGAACAAAAGTGATGAACTGAGAGCTTGGATACATACATCGAATTATGATGTGGTGGCCATTACAGAGACTTGGCTGGCAACAGGGCAGGAATGGATTCTCAATATTCCTGGATTTCAATGCTTTAAAAGGGATAGGGAAGGGGAAATGGAAAGGAGGGGTGGGCATTACTGGTCAGGGATACTATTACAGCTACAGAAAGGGTGGGTTATGTAGCTGGATCATCTTCTCTGACAGTATCGGTAGAAGTCAGAACAGGAAGGTAGCAGTTACTCTATTGGGGGTATTCTATAGATCCCCTGGTAGCAGCAGAGATACAGAGGAGCAGATTGGGAGCCAGATTTTGGAAAAGTGCAAAAATAACAGGGATGCTACCATGTGTGACTGTAACTTAGCTAATATTGATTGGCAACTGATTAGTTCCAGTGGTTTAGACAGGGCAGAGATTGTTAAGTGCGTCCTGGATGGATTTCTGTCACAGTATGTTGACATTCCTACTAGGGGTAATGCCATAGTAGATCTAGTATTAGGTAATGAAATGGGTCAGGTCACAAATCTCTGAGTGTGAACATCTGGGGGACAGTGACCACTGCTCCCTAGCATTTAGCATTATCATGGAAAAGGATAGAATCAGAGAGGACAGGAAGATCTTTAATTTGGGAAGGGCAAATTATGAGGCTATAAGTCTAGAAATTGCGGGTGTGAATTGGGATGATGTTTTTGCAGGGAAATGTACTATGGACATGTGGTCGATGTTTAGGGATCTCATGCAGGATGTTAGGGATAAATTTGTCCCGGTGAGGAAGATAAAGAATGGTAGTGTGAAGGAGCCATGGGTGACAAGTGACGTGGAGAATCTAGTCAGATGGAAGAAGGCAGCATACGTGAGGTTGACGAAGCAAGGATCAGATGAGTCTATTCAGGAAATAGGGTAGCAAGAAAGGAGGTTAAGAAGGGACTGAGGAGAGCAAGAAAGGGGCATCAGAAGGACTTAGCAAGTTTCGTAAAGAAAAACCCCAAGGTATACTTCAATTATGTGAAGAAGAAAAGGTTGACAGGAGTGAAGATAAGCCCGGTTAGGGATAAAGGTGGGAAGATGTGCCTGGAGGCTGTGGAAGTGAGCGAGGTCCTCAATGAATACTTCTCTTCGGTACTCACCAATGAGAGGGAACTTGATGACGGTGAGGACAATATGAGTGAAGTTGATGTTCTGAAGCATGTTGATATTATGGCAGAAGAGGGTTTGGAGTTGTTAAAATACATTAGGATGGATCAGTCACCGAGGCCTGATGGAATATTCCGCAAGCTGCTCCACGAGGTGAGGGAAGAGAATGCTGAACCTCTGGCTAGAATCTTTATGTGCTCGTTGTCCATGGGAATGGTACCGGAGGAGTGGAGGGAGGCGAATGTTGACCCTTGTTCAGAAAAAGGTGGTAAGGAGAGTCCGGGTAATTATAGACCATTGAGCCTTACACCTGTGATGGGAATGCTGTTAGAAAGAAATTCTTAGAAATAGAATTTATGGGCATTTAGAGAATCATGAACTGATCAGGGTCAGTCAGAATGGCTTTGTGAAGGGCAGATCGTGCCTAACAAGCCTGATGGAGTTCTTTGAGGAGGTGACTAGGCATATAAATAAGGGAAGTGCAGTGGATCTGATCTACGTGGATTTTAGTAAGGCATTTGACAAGGTACCACACGGTAGGCTTATTCAATAGGTCTGAAGGCATGGGATCCAGGGAAGTTTGACCAGGTGGATTCAGAATTGGCTTGCCTGCAGAAGGCAGAGGGTCGTGGTGGAGGGAGTACATTCTGATTGGAGGGTTCTGTCTAGTGGTGTCCCACAAGGATCGGTTCTGGGATTTTTATTAACGACCTGGAAGTGGGTGTAGAAGGGTGGGTTGGCAAGTTTGCAGACGAGACAAAGGTTGCTGGTGTTGTAGATCACGTTGAGAATTGTCGAAGATTGCAGAGAGACATTGATAGGATGCAGAATTGGGCTGCAAAGTGGCAGATGGAGTTCAGACCAGTGAAGTATGAGGTGGTACACTTTGGAAGGACAAACTCCAAGACAGAGTACAAAGTAAATGGCAGGGTACTTGGGAGTGTGGATGAGCAGTGGGATATGGGAGTACAAGTCCTCAGATACCTGAAAGTTGCCTCACAGGTAGATAGTGTAGTTACAAAAGCTTATGAAGTGTTAGCTTTCATAAATCGAGGGATAGAGTTTAAGAGTCGCTGGGGAATGATGCACTCTATAAAATTCTGGTTACACCACACTTGCTGTACTGTGTCCATTTCTGATCGCCTCACTGTAGGAAGGATGGATGCTGCCTGGTTTAGAGAGTATGCATTATGATCAGAGATTAAGGGAGCTAGGGCTTTACTCTCTTGAGAGAAGGAGGATGAGAGGAGACATGATAGAGGTATACAAGATATTAAGAGGAATAGATAGAGTGGACAGCCAGCGCCTCTTCCCCAGGGTACCACTGCAAAATACAAGAGGACATGGTTTTAAGGTAAGGGGAGGAAAGTTCAAGGGGGATATTAGAGGAAGATGTTTCACTCAGAGAGTGGTTATTGCGTGGAATGCACAGCCTGAGTCAGTGGTGGAGTCAGATACACTAGTGAACGTTAAGAGACTACTAGACAGACGTATGGAGGAATTTAAGGTGGAGGGTTACATTGGAGGCAGGGTTTAAGTGTCGGCTCAGCATTGTGGGCCGAATGGCCAGTACTGTGCTGTGTTGTTCTACGTTCTATATTCTATGTTCTAACATTCTGCGGAAGTGGAATAGATGGCTTTGTGGCAAAACCTTCAGATGATGCGAAGATAGGTAGAGGGGAAGATAGTTTTGAAAAAGCAGACAGGCTCCACAATGATTTAGACGGATTGGGAGAATGGGCAAAGAGTTAGGGAATTGAATGCAGTGTCTTCTCCTGTATGATTAAATAAAAGCACGGAAAATTTTAGAATTCCTTAAACGTTTATTGGCCGGTTGAGTCGCTGCTGCGAAATGCCAATGCGATGTTAGCATTCATTTCAAGAGGAATAGAATATAAAAGCAAGAATGAATAAAACTTCAGAAAACTCTGGGCAGGCTGCTTTTGGCGTACTGTGAGCCGTTTTGGTCTCACTAAGAAGGGATGTGCTAGAAGGTGAGTGCGGTATCATTTGTACAGGAGGGGAATTATATTTAATTAATTAATTTTGAAGGATTAAAATGCAGGAAGAGCTCAGAAGATTAGGCAGCAACTGTGGAAATGAGTGCGATCTGTATTTAGGGCCGCAGAGAGAAGGTAGCTCTGATCTGGAATGGAGGCCCCATTCTTGGAGCAGATGCAGATGAGATGAAGGAAAGGAGAAAAGGGAATGGTATTTTTACAGGAAACTGCGAGGGAAGAGATATGGACCAGATAACAGTTGGAGCCGGTATGTTTCTAATGAAGAGGGTCGACACTTTATCTCCAGTGATGGAGACACAGAGATTGAGCAAGGGAAGGGAGTTGTTAAAATGGACCAAGTGTAGTTAAGGTCAGTGTGGACGTTGGTGGCAAATGTGATGAAATTCACGGCCTCAGAGCAGGTGCATGAAAAGCATCAATGCTGTCATCAGTGTTCTGGAGGACAAGATGGGGAACATTTCTGGGGAAATTTTGGCACAGGGACGAAGCCCATAGACAGCCTTCGTGCCTGGATAAAGTAGAAGGAGCCGAAAGAAAAATAGTGAGGGCGAGGATGAATTCTGTCAGACAGAGGAAAGTGATGGCGGATCAGGGTAGAGGCGTATTGAGAGTGGTCATTCACGCTGAAAATAAGGCAATCGTGGTCAGGAAATTGATCATTAGAGAGGAGATCACGAGCACGATAAGATTCGCCGATATAGCTGGGAAGAGACTGAATCTGGGAAGACAGAATCGGTTTGAGGTACGAGCATTGGAGTACAGTGGGTCAGGAGCAGGCAGCAAATGGGCCTACCCGGAACAGTCGGGATTGTGGATCTTGGGTATTGGGTCAAAATAAACAGATCTGGGCGAAGGATCTGTGAGTTTGGTGACAGTGGATGGGAGCTCTGCAGAGCTGATGAGGTCAGTAACAGTGTCTTAGTCAGTTTTGCGATGCTGCGGAGCTGGGCTTTCTTTATCTGGTAGGGATAAGGAGGTGTTGGACTCCACAAATTCAGTCCGAAACTTTACAACAGCACAATCTTTGTCTGGGGGTTTGTTGGTAAGTTTGGGATAGGCACAGAGAGAGCAGAGTTTAGAGTGGGTAAGACATGAGGAGGAATGAGGCGTTGTAGTGTACCTGACTGATGTCTCATCCGGAATTAGGGATTAAAAGATCCAAAGCAGGGCAGCGAACCAATGTGATATGTGGAAGGAGTTTTGCAGAAGCTAGAAGTAGAAATCTGTGCGTCGGCTAGAAATTGCAACACCTTGTATTTATTACTGTTAACACTGACTTAGACAATTTGGATGTTGTGTGTTAAAAACAGTATGACTCTCCCTTCTCAGGCTCAAATTGCACAATCAAATAAACACGAAAAACAAAGTTTGTTTGCAGCATTCTGCGGGAAGATTTTACTTTAGAAACTAGCAATATTGCACAGTCGACTTTTATAGCAGAGGCACTTGGTTCTCGGACAGAGGTGTTGACTGTAGGAAGGGTCGCATCATGTTTAATAAGTTATTGTGTTTTTTTTAATCCAAAAAAGTGGTCAGGAAACTCAAAATAATCGAAAAAATTAAATATGTAGGCAAACTAGCCAATGACATGAAGTAGGATGCTAAAAGTCTGTTTTTCAGTTACGTAAAGATTAAAAGGGAGGTGAGAGCTGAAAATAGACCACTGGAAGTGATGCTGGTGAAGTAGTAATAGGGGGAAAAGAAATGGCATATGAGCCGAATTAGAACTTCGCATTAGACCTTACTGTGGAAGACATTACCACTGTGGCTAAGGACCATGCGTGCCAGGGAGAACGCGTGAGAGCCTTTGCTATTACAAACGAAAAAGTGCCAGGGAAACGAAAAGGCATACATTGTACAACACGAAGCTCTTAAAGATGTTGCCGAAGAGATAGGAGATGCATTTGTTATGATCTTTCAAGAATCACTCGATTCTGATATGGGTTTGGAGGACAGTAAAATTTCAAATGTCACTGCACATTTTAAGAAGCCAGGAAGGCAAATAAAGAAAAACATTTTAAGACTGATAGACCAACCTCAGTAGCTTTGAACATTTTGGTGTCCAGTAATAACAATGATGTTTCTGATAATTGGAGATTAATGATAAAGCTGTTAAAAACAGCATGATCTCTGTCAACGGACATCGTTCCTGACAAATCTGAAACAGTTCCTTAAGGACGTAACAAGTAGGATGGAGAAAAGGAAAGGCAGTGGATGTCCTTTACTTGGATTTTCGAAAAGCAGTTGCTATGGTGCTACTCATGATGCTTCACAACAAAATAAAATCACATGGCATTACAGGAAAGATACTGACGTGGTTGGAGTGATAGTAGAATAGCAGGAGTCAGCAAGTGGAATAAAGGTGGCATTATCTGGTTGGCTGCCAGTAACTGGCAATCTTCCTCAGGGGCCTGTATTTAGAATGCTACCTCTCATATTGCTGTCAATGATTGAGGTAATGGAATTGATAGCATTCTTGCAACGTTCAGAGATGTTCTGAAGATAGTTGGATGGGTCGGTAGTGCCGAGGAAGCAATACGATTGAGGAAGGAAATTTGAGCATCAGGGTATATGGTGAAAGGGCAAGTGTGTGGGGTTGAATCGATCCGGGATCAGCCATTCCAAAATGATAGACGGGATCATTGGTTTGAATGGATTAATTCTACTCCTTTGTCTAATGGCTTCATGGTCTAAGGACTTATACAAACTGGCAGAATGCTCGAAAAAAATAGCAGATGGAATACAGTTTTCAGAAAGGAATGAAAATGCATTTTGGCAAAAGGAACAAACGTGCAGAATGTTATCTAAGACAATTCAAACATGAGAGGAGCAGAGGGCCTGAAGAGACGACTTGCTAGACTCCGTGAAGGTTGACTTACAGATTGAGCTTGTCGTAAAGAAGGAAAGTGCAATGTTGTGATTCATTTCAAAGTGGAATATAATATAAAAACAACAAGATGTTGCTGAGGTTTTGTAAGATATTCTTCTGTTCTTGGAAATATTGCCAATAAGTTTGGCCTTTTAAGTTCTTGCAGTATTTTAATCCTTCAAAGATATGTTTTCCTTTCCTCTGCGATTGATGCTGCACTGCCCTTGTCTGATGATAGCACATCCGTTCATAGTGGGACCAAAACGGCTCACTGTACTGCATGAGCGGCTTCCCCAGCGCTCGATAAAGATTCATTCAAAATTACGCCTTGCTTTTATATTCTATTCCTTCTGAAATGAAGGTTCCACTGCTAATGTAATGGCCATTCTGTAGAAGCTGGGTATGGGATATGGTTAGAGATAACGGGTGTTTTGGAATGTGATCCTTTTCAGTTCTTACTGTTCTTTGTAAATTTTCGAGAATGATTTTGGCCGAAATATGTTGCTAAAACAAAGACGTTAACACGAATATCACGGAAGCGTTCTTTCCATTTGTTGTAAGTTTACTATTGAACTTTGTTTGGCAGATTTTCGAAAGCCTGAAGTAAATTATATGGAACGCTTTTTTCATTTGTCGGAATATGATCCATTTTGCTTGTTGTAGACACCTAAATACCTATTGTATATATTTCATGTTCATCCATCTGTTGTATCATCTCATGGTACTCATTTATGAATTCAACTAGCTCTACTACATCTTCCCCTCTACTTAATGTTCTGTGGTTATCTAGTCCAATCCATATGTCAGATTTTTTTTCGAAAAAAGTTCTACTATTTGCATTCATTGCTTTAGCTTTAAAGGTGAACTAGCATTTATTTTCAAATCATCAGGAAGATGTTTTAAGATGTAATTGGTTTGGTTGCTTCTGAACTGAATCCCTATATTCCTCTGTTTCAGCTGAATTAGAGAGCGGGTTTGAAGACTGTCAAAACCCCAGTAGTCTAAGAGTGTCGCTGGGAATTGCATGGGTAACCTGCACTGCCGTCTTAGGGGGCGGAATAATGTGCTGGGACCATCTCGTACAGTCACTCTACATGAGCGCACAGTTCTGCAGTATGGGTTGCTATACGAAGTGATTTAACCTGAGGTCGGTGCCCAGAACTGCTGCCACTGGATTTGACCCGTGATTTTACTGTTGTATTCCAGACTCACCCTGCTCGGATTATAGACAATGACGGTCAGTAGCTCGACAACAGAATAGTTGCAGTTCTGTGTAACGTCCGAAATGTGATGACGATCAAACTAGGATTCTAACGACACAGATGTCTTCATCCATTTGCATAAGTGGCTGAGGTTCATTTGGAAGCATTGTGGAGAACGGTGAGGTGTCTCACATACTGTCCTCCTCGTAGGCAAAGTAGGTCAGCTGCTCTCTGGATTCACTCATGTTTGTGACATTGCGGCGGTGTCCTAGTTAATCAATGAACATCTGTTTGCACAAAGTAGCTCCATACGATCATAAGAACATTAAAAAAATAAGAAATAGGAGCAGGAGTAGGCCATCCGGCCCATCCAACCTGTCTCGCTATTCAATAAGTTTATGGACGATCTGTCTGTAAACTCAGCTCCATCGACCTGCCTCTTCCCCATAACCCTTAATTGTCTTACAATGTAAAAAAAAAACTATCTAACTGTTTCTTAAATATAGTTAGTGAAGATGCCTCAACTGCTTCCCTGGGCAGAGAATTCCACAGATTCTCCTCATGTCCGTGCTAAATCTTCTCCCCTGAATCTTGAGGCAATGTCCCCGAGCTTGAGTCTCACCTACCAATGGATACAACTTTCCTACTTCTATCTTATCTATCCCTTTCAAAATGTTGCATGTTTCTATAAGATCCCCTCTCATTCTTCTGAACTGCAGAGAATATAATCCCAGGCTACTCAATCTCTCCTCATAGGTTAACCCCTTCATCCCGATGCAATATTTGCGGGCAAAGTACTTAAAATCACGAGTTTCTTATTTTTCCCGTCTCCTGCACTGGCTGTTCTGCACAGCAACAGCCTGTGTTATCTCGCCGTATATAGAGGCTCTGGACAAACACACAACCAGTACAGCAAGACAACACTGAGCTAAGCCGTAGTACTTAGTGCCTCAGCATTGGAACAGTAGTCAGTGGATGTTAGAAACAAGGGGTTATTCTGTACTTATCGCGCCCCAATTTCCACCTCTCTCTCTCTCTCTCTCTCTCTCTCATTTTCTCTCACTTCTCTCTCTCAATTCCATCTCTCTCACTCTTTCTCCTTCTCTCTCTCGCTCTCTCTCTTTCTATATGTCTCTCTCCCTCCCCTTGCCTCGCTGCCTCTTCAACTATGCTTTCTCTCTCTAATTCACACACTCTTACATCACCATCTCTGTTCCAGCTGCTCTCTCTCGCAACTCCTGCAGTCTCTATTGAGCAATTTCATCTCTCTCCCCCATCCGTCCCTCCGCCCCTGTCCACATTTCGCCATGTTCTGTCCCATTCCCTCTGTCTCCGTCTGGAATATGTGCATCCACCTCGCTCTCTACCCTGCCATATCATCTTCAACCCACCTGCAGAGACTCAGTATCTGACAAAACACCGTGCCGGAGATGTTGTTGAAGTTAAGCCTGGGTCTGGGTTATTGATCACACAAGAAACACTGGGTCTAAATGCACCTCCAGCATGTTGGCAGTCTGTAAGAGCGGGAAATCACGGTCAGTGGTGTTCAGGACACAGCGACGTCACCCATGAACTGAGGAGTGCCACAGATCCAAGGACCAAAGTTTCTGACGACATTCACCATGTGTAGGTGTGAGCGCAGAGCAGGGCTTGGGATGATGAAATGGAATATGCAGTGGCCGGGTAAGTGTGTGGGAAGGTGGCAATGGAATATCGTGTGGATGGCTGTAAGGACATCTACCTTTGTGCTGAAGACAATGTCTTTATTAAATAAAAAGTGATCTGTCGGTGCTGATGCCCAGTTTGTGGAGCAGGGCCACCACACCAGAGACTGAAAACCAGCCTGGGAGAACAGTCGCTAACTCTCTGCACTGATGGCGCTGGGCTTTCTCCCCAAAGAGCTTGCTCAGTGAAGATGGAAAAGTTCATTCGAATTGTGCGCGACGTTTTTGCAGATGTACCGAGTGTATTGTGGACAGTGTTAGTCTCGGAGAGGGCAGTGAAGATTACCTAGGGAGGGGTACTGGTCTGTCCTCTGCAGTAGATATTAACAAATAGAATCAGAATCACAAAAATTGCTTGAGGAACTCAGCAGGCCAGGCAGAATCTATGAAAAAAAAATGTACAGTCGTAGTTTCGGGACGAAACACTACTCTAAGACTGGAGAAAAAGGAAAAGCTGAGGCATCGACATAAAACGTTGTGTGGAGGAATTGAGTAAATGGGATGGAGTTTTACAAGTAGCAGTGTCAGACGAGGTACAGAACAAGTACGAACGTAGAACGCCATCCCCTTCTCGCAGTTCCTCCGTCTTCCACAACCAAGCACACCTCTCCCTATCTCCTTATCCACGTTCTGCTCTCCATACGGATCTCGCAGTGTGCGACTTTCTTATCTTTGCAAGCAGAAGAAGTGCCACAGATCCTTACCTAAACAGTCCTTCCATGTGAGCCGACACTTCCCCTGTGAGTCTGTTGCGGTCACTTATTGTGCCCGTTGCTCCCGGTGTGGCCTGCTGTATATCGATGAGACTCGACGTAGATTGGGAGACCGCTTCGCCATGCATCTACTATCCATCCGCCAGAACCAGCGGGATCTTGCAGTGGCCACCGACTTTAATTCCAATTCCCATTCCCATTCAGATTTGTCCATCCATGGCCTCCTCCAAAGTTGTGACGAGGCCGCACTCTGGTTATAACAACTCCTTATATTCCATTTGGATATCCTGCAACCTGATGGCAAGAACATCGTTGTCTAAAACTTCCAGCAATGTGCCCAGGCCCTTTCCCCTTTTTCTCCAATTCCCATCGCCTTTCCCCTCTCTCACTTCATTTGCTTGTCCGCCCGTCGCCTCCCTCTGGTGTTCCCCCCACCTTTTATTCTTCTTTCTACCATGGCCTCCATCCTCTTTCACCAATCAACTTCCCATCTATTTACTTCATCACTCCCCCTCCAGGATTCACCTATCACATGGCGTTTCTATCTCCCCTCCACCCAACTTTATATTCTACTCCTCAGGTTTCTGTTTTCCAGTCCTGCCGAAGTGTTTCATTCGGAAAACTCCAGTGTATTTGTTTCCATAGATGCTACCTAGATGGGAAATATAAAGGTTTGCGTGTGTTGGAGAGCATTACTGGAAGTTTCAAAGATCACTGTTCATGTCATCGGGTTGGAGGCGAGCCAATCAGAACATCAGGCGCTCTTTCTCCATCCTAAGTGTGGCTTCATCACGACAGAGTGGAGATCAGGGATGGACATACCTCAATGGGAATGGAAGTGGAAGACCACTAGAATGAAAAGCCTCACCCTGAGAGCATATGCGGCGGCGACTGAGGACTTGAGAGCAGGGGATGGCGTTTTAACATGCGGCAGGGTTGAACAAGTTATAGTTACTCTCGCCTTCCGTCCCTTTCCATACGGATCGTATATTCGTCACTGCCCACCGATCTTCCTCCTGGCACACAGAGCAGTTGCTAGACCTGCCCCTACACATCCCCCCCCTCACTGACATTCTGTGGTCCCGGTGTGACTTATTGTATATCAACGAGACTCGAAATAGATTGGGAGACGGATTTGCCAAGCATCTACGTTCCGTCCGCCAGAACAAGCGGGGTCGGAAACTGGCAACCGAGTTTGCTTCCATTTCTCATTCCCATTCTGATATGCCCATCCATGACCACTTCAACTGTTGTGAGGAGGCCACGCTGAGTTTGGAAAACAGCACCTTATATTCCGTTTGATTAGATGCAACCTGACACCACGAAAATCGATGTATCAATCTTCCTGTAATATGCCACGCACCCTCTGCCTTTCACGATTTCTCACCCCTTTTCACCCCCCTCACTTACCAGAGAAAGGGAAACTATTTGCGATTAAGTACATTTCATTAGAACTGAGGAGAGAGAGAAAAGTAAGTTGGTCTGGGCAGAGAAGTTGGGAAGGCGCTGTAGTAACCAAATAAATATCCCTGTTCGGGTGAGATTTGAGCACTCCATGTGGTAGATAATTTGTTTTATCTGATGTACGAGGTAGAGTGCAAAGATCGTTTTAAGCACTGTACCAAACACTCCGCACCTTCTATCTGACCACCCCACCCCTCTATTCGCCCTTAAACCTTGCAAATCCTCCTCGGCAGATTTCACCCAGTCACTCTTCCTCTCCCACCTAATCTCTAGGAACCCTCCTTCCCTTTCTCTCTAAGAGAGTTCCGTGCAGGTTTTCTGTCTTTTTCTGGAATGGAGGAGGCTGGCTGGGTTGTTCTAACCGTTGGAGGGCATGGAAGGTTCACACATTGGGAACGTTATCCCATGTTGCAGATGTGTTTCTAAGGTACACCATACAGATTTAAGAGGCGGGGTGAGAGGTTCACAGGTTCTGTAGCCGTAGGGCTAGTTGTGGTGGTGCTGGGGTTTCTGGAGCCTTATTGCGGTGCCCGGGTGGGGCAGGATGGATATACTCTTGCCTGCAATCCCTAGTATCGAGATGATACATGAGAATTGTGGCTTTTTTGCCACTATACGAAATCAATACGAAGCTGTTGGGAACCAGAATTGACCCAACGGGCCGAAGGGCTGCCTGCTGTATGACCCGATCAATGACCCTATGCTGATGGCAAACACTGGGTAGTGACTGCTTCTGTTTTCACAGGGTGATTATGCTGCCCGTGTTTCTGTTTACGGCCTCACTGGTCTTCGAAGCTGGCTTGAGCGAAAGGTAAGCTGTGTGCGAAATCGCATCCTTCCGCAGTCCCACATCTGCCGCTCAGTCCCGATCCCTGCCTAGCCCGGCCACCCTGCCCTGTACCGCCTCCGACACGACCCTGCCTGACCCCCCTCCTTCCATTCCATCTTCCTGCACCAGCCTGCCTCCTCAACCATGCTTCCCTGCACCAACTCGCATCTCCAATACACAGCGCGTCAACCCTGATTCTCCCTGCTACGTAGACCGGGGCCAGGACGACAACGGAATAGTCGGTTTACACAAATGTATTCAGCCACATCAGTAACGGTAGACACTCGGCAACAACCAATATAAGAGCTCGGAAATGAGCTGCTTTCACAAAATACATTCACACTCGAAACCAAGTCAAAACAGGTGTAACTCCTACACGTCAAAGCATTGGTTTCACCCGCATGCGCACTCACCACATCATCACTATCGATATGATGCAGTACTCTCTCCAGTCTCACCACTTACCAGCCCATTTCCTTCTGGCTTCGTACTCATTTCTGTGCTGATACTCAGCCCATCTTAGCAACTTTCTACAGCCAGCGCACCTCCCCTTTCATACCTACTCTCGAGACCATCCAGCACGCCTTCCATTCCTACTCACCAATCTTATCTCCTAGCCCACCTTCCGCGTTTCTCTCTCCAGGACCCTCTCCTCCCGATTGCTCTATGTACAATGTCCCGTGTTTCTTACAGGCCTTGCGTACATCATTGAGTTCTGCATCGCTACCCATCGGGACTGCATACCAGCCCGATGACCCTCTACAAACGTGGATCAGTATAAATATTTAATTGGACTGTTCCCTTGGCGATTTTGCCCCGGCATATTTATCAGGGAGAAAACGGAAATAATAAGTGTGGATCGGAGAGGGGGAGTTTGTGCAACAAAGCATGTTTGGGTAAGGAGACTGGTCCAAAAAGACGGGACAGGAGAAGTGAGGTGATGGAGACAGGGCCAGTTGTGAGGTGGGGCAGACCAGGGCAAGGAATAAGGAATCACGTCTTTCTGACATTCTGTGACTACACTTCCACTGCAGAGACGCTAAGTGTGACGGTTTACCTAAGTGTTGACTTGCTGTACTGGGTCTGCGTTTATCCACAGTCTCTATATACGGAGAAATGACAGAGGCTATGTCTATGCAGAACCCCCAGTGCAGGAGGACAAAGACAACTCATGATTCTGAATACATCTGCCGCAAGTGTCGCATCATCGAATGGAGCTACCTGTGCAAACCAAAGCTCATTATTTAACTAGGATACAACATCAATATCACAAACATGAGTGGATCCAGACAGCAGCTGAAACTGCCACCTACTTTGCCTACTGTGAGGACAGGATGTGAGACACCTCACCGTTCTCCACAAAGCTTCCAAATTAACTAGAATCACTTAAGCAAATAAGAGAAGGCATCTGCATCGTTAGAGTCCTAGGTTGGTCGTCATTGCTTTTCCGCGGTTACACGGAGCTGCACCTGTTCTGTTGTTCCGGTAAAGACACTCAGTGAGTGTTATTGGAGTAGAGTCCAGGGTAGAACTGTCCATCCACACGTCGGATCCAGTGATATGAGGTGAGGAACCGACCTCAGGTTACAACCCTCCTTAGAGAAATGACTACTTCAAAACTGTGTGTTCATGTAGACTCACGGTAAAGAATGACCCCAGCACGTTCGACCCCACAAGAGACGATGGTGCCGGTTCCCCGTGCATTTGAAATTAAACCAAGGCATTTTTCCCGACGGCACTCAATGCTTGCTCGGGTTTGGACTTTCTTTGAACACGGTCTGTAATTGACTGAATCAGAGAAATATTGGGTTTCAGATTAGAAACAACCAAACAATTTATTGCTTAACAAACCTTCCTGGCCAATTTGAAATTTAACGCTACTTCACCAATAAAGCTAAAGCAATTATAACAATAGTTGTAATCTTTTCGAAAATTAGGAACATATAATCTAGACGAATAAGTACAGAGCATTAAGCAGAGAGAAAGATGTTATAGTGTTCGTCGAGTTTAAAACCGAATAGCATGATACGATTCAACAGATGGATGACTATGACCTATACAGGTTTTCAGGTGTCAAAGCAAAGACAAATCAGACTCTACAAAGGCAAACATTCCAAATAATTTAATTCATGCCTAAGAAAATCTGCCAAATAATGCTCTTTAGTAAACAGAAAAAAACGTGCAATGAAGACTTCCGATATAACCAGTGTATCACAATGCCATTAGTTTCAATATAGCTATGGAGAAGGATAGGTCTGGACCCAGGGTTGAGATTTTAGATTGGAGAAAGGCTAACTTTGAGGATTTAGAAGGAGTGGATTGGGACAATTTGTTTTATGGGAAGGATGTAATAGAGAAATGGAGGTCATTTAAAGGTAAAATTTTGAGGGTACAGATTCTTTATGTTCCTGTTAGGTTGAAAGGAAAGGTTAAGACTTTGAGAGAGCCATGGTTTTCAAGGGATATTGGAAACCTGGTTCGGAAAATGAGAAAGATCTACAATAAATATAGGGAACATGGAGTAATGAGGTGCTCGAGGAATATAAAGAAAGTAAAAAGAATATTAAGAAAGACATTAGAAAAGCTAAAAAAAGATATGAGGTTGCTTTGGCAAGTAAGGTGAAAATAAATCCAAAGGGTTTCTACAGTTATATTAATAGCAAAAGGATAGTGAGGGATAAAAGTGGTCCCTTAGAGAATCAGAGTGGACTGCTATGTGTGGAGCCAAAAGAGATGGGGATGATTTTGAACAATTTCTTTTCTTCGGTATTCATTAAGGAGAAGGATATTTAATTGTGTACGATAAGGGAAACAAGTATGGTAGTTATGGAAACTATGATGATTAAAGAAGAGGAAGTACTGGTGCTTCTAAAGAATATAAAAGTGGATAGATCTCTGGGTCCTGACAGGGTATTCCCTAGGATCTTGAAGGAAGTTAGTGTAGAAACAGCATGGGCTCGGACAGAAATATTTCAAATGTCATTAGAAACGGGGATGGTGCCGGATTATTGGCGAATTGCTCATGTGGTCCTATTGTTTAAAAAGGGTTCTATGCGTAAACCTAGCAATAATCGGCCTGTACGTTTGATGGCAGTGCTGGGTAAATTAATGGAAAGTATCCTAGGAAACGGAATATATAATTCTCTGGATAGACAGGGTCTGATTAAGAACAGTCAACATGGATTTGTGCGAGGAAGGGCATGTTTAACAAATCCTATTGAAATTTTTTAAGTGGCTACTAGGAAAGTTGACGACGGTAAAGCAGTGGATGTTGTCTATATTGACTTCAGTAAGGCCTTTGACAAGGTTCCACAAGGAAGGATAGTTAGGAAGGTTCAATCGTTAGTTATTAACATTGAATTTGTAAAAATGGATTCAACAGTGGCTAGATGGGAGATTTCAGAGAGCAGTGGTGGATAACTGTTTGTTAGGTTGGAGGCCAGTGACAAGTGTTGTGCCTCAGGGATCTGTACTGGGTCCAATGTTGTTTTTCACATACATTGATGATCTGAATGATGGGGTGGAAAACTGGATTAGTAAGTATGCACACTAAGATATGTGGCGTTGTGGATAGTGAAGTAGGTTTTCAAAGCTTGCAGAGAGATTTAGGCCAGTTAGAAGAGTGGGCTGACAGATGGCCCATGGAGTTTAATGTTGATCAGTGTGAGGTGTTACATTTTGGTAGGTCTAATCAAAATAGGACATACATGGCAAATGGTAAGGCATTGATGAATGCAGTAGAGTGATCCAGGAATAATGGTGCATAGTTCCCTGAATGTGGAATCTCATGTGGATAGGGTGGTGAAGAAAGCGTTTGGTATGCTGGACTTTATAAATCAGAGCATTGAGTATAGGATTTGGGATGTAATGTTAAAATTGTACAAGGCATTGGTGAGGACAAATTTGGAGTATTGTGTACAGTTCTGGTCACCGAACTATAGGAAAAATGTCAACAAAATAGAGAGAGTACAGAGGAGATTTAGTAGAATGTTACCTGGGTTTCAGCACCTAAGTTACAGAGAAGAACAAGTTAGTTATTTATTCTTTGGAGCGTAGAAGGTTGAGGGGGTACTTGATAGAGGTATTTAAAATTATGTGGGGTAAACATAGATAGAGTTCACGTGGATAGGCTTTTTTTCATTGAGAGAAGGGGAGATTCAAGCAAGAGGGCATGATTTGAGAGTTAGGGTGCAAACGTTAAGGGGTAACACGAGGGGGGACTTCTTTACTCAGAGAGTGGTAGCTGTGTGGAACGAGCTTCTTGTAGAAGTGTTAGAGGCAGGTTCGATTATGTCACTTAAAAAAATGGATAGGTATATGGACAGGAAAGGAATGGAGGGTTATGGGCTGAGTGCAAGTCGGTGGGACTAGGTGAGAGTAGGCTTTCGACATGGAATAGGAGGGCCGAGATTACCTGTTTCCATGCTCTAATTACTATATGATTCTATGGTTATATCCGAATTAACGTCTTCATTTGACAAGATATTTTGGCTCGATATCAGTCTGGAAAATTTACAAAAAAAAATAAGTCGTGACAGGACAAACTTCCTAAAAATGTATACACTCCAGCACAGTTAGATTAACATTACCGAGGACCAAAGGGGGAAGAAGAATAACAGACATTAAACAATAACATGAAACCCCGCTGATTTCCCTGGCTGAGTAAGTCTAGGTTAATATACACTTTGGTCTGGCCTAACCCATGATATAGAAAGGGCTCTGCCAACGCAAACCCCGTTTTGTGTGGATGCTATGCACTTTGCCACCCTTTACAAAGTCAGTGCCAAGGAATAATAGCACGCGGCATAAGATAAAAGGCATATTGACCTATTCTCTATCACCTACGAACCCTTGCTCCATCTAATCACGGTTACTCCTGACAAAAGATCCAGTTCACATTAGAAAACTCCCGTTATCGCTAACCATAATTCAAACCTAGCTGCTACAGGAGGTTGCTACAGGAAGCTGCTACATTACCCTAGCAGTGGAACCTTTCCCAGGGTGTTACATACTGAGAGGTTAGGTAACCCTTCTAATAATATAATTTCATCAAAGAAAGCGGAATTCATAGCCCATGTGAGCATATGCATTCTGACAAGAAGCACACGCCGTTATACCTAAAGGAAAGAACAGCCCAGTAAGCTTAAGAAATAATCACTACAGGAGAAGAATTTAACAAATGTGGGAACATGAACGTTTCTGGAACAATACCCTGTCATCTGAGCAGACTAGATGTCTACAAGGAATCTTCGAAAGCCTGGCGCAGATCGGGGGACCTCATCCCAGAAACAGAGGGGTCACCTGTAGCATTACAGGGCCACCTGGTGAATACAGAAATATCAAATATACAGTATAAACAACCGAGAAATATCTCAGAAACTCGAGAGTGTCAAGGACAATGTGTGTGAAGTTGCTATTGGAAGGGAGAATGTTCTTTGGATATCGAAGTCTGAATTTTGAAAAGTCTCCTGGACAAGATATTATGCCCTCCAGGGTCCTAATATGTGGAGCACGTGATTGTGGAAGCAACACTAGTCATCTTTCATGTGTCATTTGATTCCGGCATGCTTCCGGAGAAATGGAAAATTGCAAACGTCACTCAAAGATTCATGAAGCGAGAGAGCCAGAAGAAAGGACAGGACAATTAGGCTGAGCTCAGTGTCTAAGAAGATGTTTAACTCGATTATTAGAGTCAACATGATTTCTGACAAATGTCAGCATGTTTTTTTTCTCAGGGATCGGTTTTGCTTGACAAAACTACTGGAATTCCTTAAGAGATTATCAAGCAGAATAGTCAATGTAGAATCGGTAGCTGGTGTGCACTTGGATTTTTAGAAGACCTCCGATAGGGCATCAGACATGAGGCTGCTTAAAAAGTAAAGATCCACGGTATTGGATGACCGATGCTAGCATAGAGAAAGCAATGACTGTTTAGCAGGAAGGAAAGAGTGAGTATAAAGAGAGCCTTTTCTGTGAGGTTGTCGGTGACTAGTGGTGTTCCACAGTGGTCTGTGTTGGGTCCGCTTACGTTATACGTAAGAACTATCTGTGAATTTGGAATAGATGGCTTTGTGACAAAGTCTTCAGATGATGCGAAGATACGTAGATGGGTAGATAGTTTTTAGAAAGTAGACAGACTCCATAATGAATTGAACGGATATGGAGAATGGCAAAGAGGCAGCTAATTGAATGCAGTGTCTTCCCCTGTATGGCGATGCATTTTGTTAGATTAAATAACGGCACAGCATATTTTCTTAATGGAGTGAAAACAAAATTTAAAAAAATCTGAGGTGCAAGGTGACTTTTGCGATCTCTGCAGATTCACCTAAATGTTTATTGGCAGGTTGAGTCAGTGCTGTAAAATGTCAATGCAATGTTAGCATTCATTTCAAGAGGAATAGAATATAAAAGCAAGAAGCAAGGCTGAATGAAACTTTTTAAAGCGCTGGGCAGGCCAATTTTGGAGCACTGTGAGCCATTTGGTCCCACTAAGAGGGGATGTGTTAACATCGAAGAAGATTAGTGCAATATCAATTGATGAATAAGGGAACATATTTTAATCATTTTTGATACATTGAAATGCAGGAAGAACTCAGAAGATCAAGCAGCAACTGTGGAAAAGAGTGCAATCGATGTTTAGGGCCGCGGAGAGAAGGCAGCTCTGATCGCCTGGAATGGTGGCCACATTCTTGGAGCAGATGCTGATGAGATAAAGGAAAGGGGAAAAGGGAATAGCATTTTTACAGGAAACTGGGAGGGAAGAGGTAAGGACCAAATAACTGTTGGAGCCAGTATGTTTCTAATGAAAAGGGTCGGCAATTTGTTTCCTTTGATTGAGAGAAAGAGATCGAGCAAGGTAAGGCAGTTGTTAAAACAGACCAAGTGTACTTAAGGTCAGTGTGGAAGTTGGTGGCCAATGTG